>NC_141070.1:47615416-47847916 GCF_041138505.1 Cibotium barometz | reverse complement strand
AAGATTTATGTAGCATCACATTTGAAGTTTGTTTTTATTTTCATCCTTGTAAAAAGGAGGACGTGACAACTTGCCATATTTTTGTTGTTTAATAGCCATACAAGGGCTAGGGTTAGTGTGATGAATAGTTAGCAACAACCAAGTTATGATTAAAACATTCTGACAACTTAAATTGCTACACTCAACGTTTCCTTTAAAGCATGTGTTTAATTCTATAACCATGTTTTGTTTTTTTGTATACAAGTGTTTTGAAATATATCACCAAAGTACATGGCTATTTTGGGAAACCATCACTGATATAGCCGACAATATAATTGGGAGAAGCATCTCACAATAAGTGTATGAAGACCCCAACTTGTATTTTAAACATAGCTATTTCTAGTTCCAACAGGGTTCTAATATTAACTTGGCTCCGAGGCATTACAATAGGCTGGAAAAGTTTGTTGGGGGCTTGAACAAGTCCATAAATATAGGAATCCAGCCCTCATTTTTTGGAGGATGTTCAATGGTGTGGGCAAATTTTCCAACAGGGTTGCCTATAGATAAGGACACTCCGCTAGTTCTTCGTTTTGGAACATTTGGAAGAAAGAGCTTGTTGAGGCCGAGTTATCTTGCCAATTAGTGCTTAAGAGAGGATGGAACCTTTATAACCACTTGCATTGGTGATCATTTTGGTGACATAGTAGAGACAGCCAGAGCGAATGATCTTGCTCTATAACTGTTATATGTACATTATGTGTGCTATGTTATATACACATTATGTGTGCATATACTAGGAGGCTAACCCACATTAGGCTTGTGAGCATGGGAACAAGCTCTAGCGGAGCATGGGTTAGGACTAACCTTAAGGTTTAAGGTTAGGGTCAGGCATCCAAGGGTCACACATGAGGAATGGAAAGTCAAGAGTCACTTGAGGGCCCTCCTATATAATAGGGGCATGGGGCACACTCAAGGGGGCTTGGAGGCTTGGAAGCTTGGAGGCTTGGAGGCTTGGAAGCTTGGAGGCTTGGAGGCTTATGCTATGGTCTCTTGTGTAGAGGTCCATATCTACTCACCTACCATTTCACACTATAGCTATATGCTATTGGATTGTGTTATACCTCTTGATGGTATGGGACATCAAGGTAGAGGTATGATGTATTTCATTTATGATTCATGTGTGCATCCCTTGGGCTCGGGGGTGGTTGGGTGGTTGAGTTTATGCCTGATTTATGCATGTTTATGCATAACAATTATCTAGAGAGATCTTAGGGTTTTAACAGTGGTATCAGAGCAATCTCTTTAATTGTTGTTGATTTTTTCAGTAAATTTTAATATTTACTAATAAAATGTTATTTTTTGTTGATTTGTGTTGATGAATTGCACGTGCATCATCGATTTGGTGATTGGAACGTGTGTAACTACAATTCAATGGACGAATCGACGTTGCGGGGAAATTCCGTGAGTTAATGCTATTTTTCCCTATTTTTATGGTTAAAATCGAGAATTAATGGATTTTTTTACAAAAATACCATAGAGTTTATGGTGGATAGTTTTGTAGAATGGATTCCCTGAATTTCTAGAATTTTTAGAAATTTTTTCCTAATTTTTTAGGAGTTTTTTGAGCATTTTTTTGATTTAAAATGTATTTTTATACATTTTTTGCGGGTTTTTCCGCGGGAATGCAATCAAATTTCTGTCAATTTGCTACTGAAATTCAGTAGGGGACAGCGTGTTGATGCATAAATTGCTCTCCCGTGTGCGTGGGGTCCTCTCCGCCTCTCAAATCTGATATTTCCTTCTTTTTTCCATGAAATTTCTCTTAAAAAGGAATTTTTTAAATTAAACATTAATCATAATTAATGTCTAATTATGATTATGAGTTTAATTGAAAATCTTAATCAAAGATTAAGCTAATCTCTCTGATTAACAGAGAGAGAGAAGAGATGGGAGTAGAAAGTTGGAAAGGG
The DNA here is from genome assembly GCF_041138505.1 of Cibotium barometz. Lineage (NCBI taxonomy): Eukaryota > Viridiplantae > Streptophyta > Polypodiopsida > Cyatheales > Cibotiaceae > Cibotium > Cibotium barometz. Next base: position 47,845,967 of record NC_141070.1, on the reverse strand, counting down.
AGAGGAGAGGGTGGAGAGGATGGAGAGAAGAGATTCCTCTCTCCCTCACTTATCCACGCGTAGGCGACGGGAGGGGGGGGGGGGCTGCGCTGCACAGCTGGGCGAAAAAAATCGCCCCCCCTGAAAAAATCAATTCCATGCAAAGCTTAAAAAAGGCTTATTTTTCATTTTTTTTCATTTTAAAAAAAATGAGTTTTTTATATTAAAAAAAGCTTTTGGAGATTTTTCAAGAAAAAAGCTTGGGAAAAAAGCCTTAAAAAATCCAAAAAAATTGGAATTTGAGGTTAAAAAATCTGTGAAAATTTCTTATTGAAAATTTTTTGGCTTTTCATCTTCCGGAAAACTTTTGGCTTTCCGTTTTCCCGAAACCTTTTGGCTTTCCAAATTCCGGAAAAACTTTTGACCTTCCGTATTCCGGAAAAACTTTTGACCTTCCGTATTCCGGAAACCTTTGACCTTTCACATTCCGAATTTTTTTTGTCTTTTCATTTTCCCAAAACTTTTGGCTTTCCGTATTCCGGGAAAACCGTTGGAATTTTGAAATTTTTTGACCGTTCGTATTCTAAATGCGTTCGGGGTAATTTAAAAATTTTAAAAAATTCCTGAAAATTAGTGGAAAATTAGACAAAGGTTATTTTAAATTTTGGAAAAATGTGGGGTTGGTGTTTGGCATGTGGTGTGTCCATTCGGGCGCCCGTGACCATTCAAATTCCTTTAAAATTATATTTTTTGACCCAGAAAATTAGAAAAATCCATTAAAATTAAAAAATTTCATTGGATTTGAGAATGGTCGGGCGGAATTGGAAATTTCGTGAACGATGGGATTCTCGGGGAAAATTAGAAAGTTTCTAGAAATTATTTTTAGAAATCCTAAAAATTGGTATTTTTTAAATATCAATGGTATTTTGGCAAATTTAATTGCTAAAAATTTTCTGGAAAAATATAGGTTTGGAATACCATGAGATAGGTTTGGTGGAATTCAAAATTATTATATTTTGAGGCCCTATAAATTTGGAAAAATTAGAAAAAAATCATGATAATTTTTTTTCTCGAGAATTTAATATTTTCGAGGGTTATTTAATGTTGAAGTACGTTTTCTCGTGCTGACATTAGATAGATGCGGGTATTCGCATATTTTATTAATACGATTATACCTCGTATTAATGGATATTTATGTTTAGATTAATTCTAAATGATATATTCATGATTTTTACCATGATTTAGCCATTCTTTTTGGACATGTTCCTTAATTTCTTTTGATGGCTATAATTTACGTTCAAAGTGTGTTTCACCTTTGACACTTTTTCATGATAATTTATTTTGGCACTTATTAAAGTGTGGTTTGTGCTTAATTTCTTAAGCCTTTATCATGGGTTAGTTGATTGGTTCATTTTGGTGGATTGCCTAGATCACTTATGTCTAGGGTTTTCTTATTGAGTGCTACACACATGTGTTTCACTTTCTTACTTTGGAGTTTTATTTGAACAACACAATGTTCATATACTCTGGATTGATGAGTTGGCCACCAATTTTAATGCTACTTTTGGCATGATTAAATGTCCATTAGATGGTATGCATTGTTTTTTATGATCAACTATGTTATTTATGGATTGAAGGAGCTTCTATGCTTTTATCCATGGTTTTATAAGGATCTTTTGATCTTTTGCATAATTTCATGTGCTTTGAAGGTAGCATTTGCCTTCGTTTTTTGCACGTAATTTTGGAGTATATTTCTTGTACTCTTGTACATATTCTAACTCGGATACCTAGTTGCTTATATATCTAGATGAGTTATTTTTCTACCCTAACTTTATTGTGTTTTGGGTAGTTATCATTAGAAAGGCGCCAATAATTCAATTTCTTTTCTAATGATGTACTCAGAAGGATTTATTCCTTGATGTAGTCTCAAGTATATAGAGACAGGTTTAGTATGTGAAAGTCTGGATAAGGCCATCTTATTCCTTTTATACAGGATTTTATTCATATTTTCCTAGACGGCATACTAGGGATTTTCAAATTGTTAAGGTATGTATGGGTGGTATCATGGTGGTATGGGACGCTAGTGATCCCTCACATATATTATCTTATGGGATAATTTGGGCTCAAGATTGTTGCTTTGCTTACATCACTTAGCATGGTGGTATGGGACGCTAGTGATCCCTCACATATATTATCTTATGGGATAATTTGGGCTCAAGATTGTTGCTTTGCTTACATCACTTAGCATGTTGACCTCAACATTCAAAGACAATCTTAAAGTTATAGTGTAGGCATTCTCTAGATAAACATCTTTTATCTATAGCCTACATGTTTTGATGAGGGTAATCTCATCGGCATTTTCACTTGTTGAAATCTCTTTCTTTAGAGTTCAAACAAGTTTATCTTGTTGTGTTTGGATAAGGAAATTTGGATTCTTCCTTTGTTGGCATTTCTTTCTCTAGTTCCGTACTTTAGGTGATTTACACAATCAACCTGATAGGTTTACGGATAGACATATGTGACTCATTGAGACGTTGATGACTCTCTATGTTGATATGGGTAACTCGAGACATCGATTATTCCATATGCAGATGTGGGTAGGTCGGGGTGCCGATGAATCCCTGGTTTCTGCTATTATAATGCCATGTTTTCCTACTTTATTCCGAAAGGTTTACAACAAGGAAGTTACTTTGAATGTGAATTGTTTTGATCATCCGCAGTAGTCTGATGGTGGGCAAACAGAGTGTATGAATTAGATTGTAGAGGATATGCTTCGTGCATGTCTCTAGAAAATCATCATATTGGAAAATATTTCAATGATGGAATTTGCCTATAACAGTTTTAAATTTACGGCTATTATTTTAGTCCGTGCATACTTATGTATGGGTATCAACCCAGGGCACCTATTGATGTCGGTCTTAAGGACATCGAGCTTGATGCATCGAGGGATTTCTTGCGAGATATGCAGGAAATTCTGACCAAAGCTCGGGATTCTATCAGGAGTGCTCATGATCGGGCACGGTTTTATGCTGATAGGTGACGCTCATCTGAGTCTTTTGAACCACTAGCGTTAGTTTATGTTAATGTTCTTAAAGATTCTCTGACTTTGTCAATGGGAAAATGTTCAAATTTATCTCCTAGATATTGTGGTCCATTTCGAGTTATATATCGGATTGGCACGGTTGTGTATGAACTAAAACTACCTCCAATTGTTAGAGTTCATCCAGTCTTTCATATCGATAGATTGAAAGGGAAACTGGGAGGTGAGGATGACACAGTTACTCCTCAAGAACTCGTTGAAGTCGATGAATTATCCTATGTTCCACATGAACCTGATAAGGTACTTGAATTCAGGGAAAGGAAACTTTGTAGTTGACTAATCCTTGAGGTTAAAATTAGGTGGAAAGATAGGGAAATTGAGAATTCGACTTGGGAGTCGGTTGAGATTGTTCAACGCAGTTCTTCTTCTTTTCATTGCAAGAGTGCAATGTTTTGAGAGAGGGGAAGTATGTTATATGTACATTATGTGTGCTATGTTATATACACATTATGTGTGCATATACTAGGAGGCTAACCCACATTAGGCTTGTGAGCATGGGAGCATGGGAACAAGCTCTAGTGGAGCATGGGTTAGGACCAACCTTAAGGTTTAAGGTTAGGGTCAGGCATCCAAGGGTCACACATGAGGAATGGAAAGTCAAGAGTCACTTGAGGGCCCTCCTATATAATAGGGGCATGGGGCACACTCAAGGGGGCTTGGAGGCTTGGAGGCTTGGAAGGTTGGAGGCTTGGAGGCTTGGAAGCTTGGAGGCTTGGAGGCTTATGCTATGGTCTCTTGTGTAGAGGTCCATATCTACTCACCTACCATTTCACACTATAGCTATATGCTATTGGATTGTGTTATACCTCTTGATGGTATGGGACATCAAGGTAGAGGTATGATGTATTTCATTTATGATTCATGTGTGCATCCCTTGGGCTCAGGGGTGGTTGGGTGGTTGAGTTTATGCCTGATTTATGCATGTTTATGCATAACAATTATCTAGAGAGATCTTAGGGTTTTAACAATAACGCACTTTATATTTTGAGTTGCAACTATCGCTTTGACTAGATAGATTTTGAACAGGTATGAACCACCACTTTCTTTTCTTCTAGTATTGGGAAATTAAAAGAAAACTCTAAATAATTATTCAAACAAACGAGGTGTATGTCATGAGTTTACAGTAGTAGCAGGTAATAATGTTAATTATTGGGGTGTTTGTTCACGCACCAAGCATCTGACCTCCAACATATATGAGAGTGAATGGTAAGGATGCATGTGCCTACGACCTCTGGGTCTACACACTATACTGGCCTTCTAAGTGAGTCGCTCCACCTAAAAAGAAGGCATGGTAATCATATTAGAGGGACATATAGTCAACCACTACTATGGGGTGCAGCTGAGCGACCCTTTGAGACTGCAAAGTATAGAATAAACACTACGTGCTTTTTAATGGTAATGATTCGATACAATGAAAGACATTGATCTTAAGATTTTCTTCATTTTGGTAGTTGGCTCCTTGGATCTTTCACAATGGAGGGGAAACTATTACTTGATTGCTTTGTAGGGTATGGTGTCATGGCTAAGGCATGCAAGGAGCTTTGCCGACATTGTATAAGCATAGAAAATGATTGGCTGTGCTATAATCAAGAGTTGGTTCATTTGCAAGATGTTCCCATAGATTTGGGTTCCATGTGGTTTCAAGGTAAAAAATCCAAGAAAATTATTCAAAGTAAGTACGAAACCTCAAATTTTATTGGAGGAACCTTAGGGTGGGAGAACCCCAATGGTTGCCAGGGCATGCTTCATATGTACCACGTGGGCTCTTAGAGATGAGCCTTGATGAGGATCTTGGGATACCAGCTATGAGAACACCTGGTGTAAAGAAGGCTATGGAAGCCATGAATGCAAACCTGCGAGAAGATATGGGAGAGTGAAGAATCCTGTGCAGAGGTTTACCTATGATAGTTATGTGGCACATTACTATGTATATGTCACGTAGGCTGTAATGCCTGTGAGACCGACGGCAGACCGGATGGCCATGTCCGGGGTTCAGTGGGAGAGGACGCCCATGCGGAGTCATGGGCGGCCAGGCTAGTGTGGACGGCAGGCCACACACTATATAGCCTGGGGGATGAGGGGCAATCCTCATTCTTCCTCTATGGCTGGGTGGTGAGCCAGAGGCCGTCCCCTCTTGTGGTAATGCCCGTAGCGGCGTTACGGGAATGTAACATTGGTATCAGAGCGTGGTTCGATGGGATTGTCAGAGCCTGCGCGTGAACGGGGGACCGGAGCCCACTCGATGGTTTTCATCCACAATCTCCTTATCCTTATCTCGAATGGAAGGTGTGGAGGGAAGCAGCCATGGAAGAATGGAGGGGAAGAACTCTCTCTCTCTCTCTCTCACAGTCATACACAGCAAGCAAAATCAAGTAAGCGATCTGAGTTTTGTTTTTTTTCAATACGATTGAAATTGTCTTCGTTGAATGGCTGCGAAGGAATGTCTGCGTTGAATGGCTGCTTTGAGGATAAGGTCGCCTTTAGACTGTGTAGAGCAGCCTGAAGGAGGGCGAAGAGCACGACTGTGTGTGTGGGGGGGCGGGCGCAGCACCGTGTGGAGATGCTGCTGGAGGCCAAGAGCGCCCGTTGCTAGTAATGCTGCTGAGACTGGGTGGGCGACTCGTGCTGAGTGGGGGAAGCGAAGACACGATTTGAGAAACTGGCCGCTGCAGCGGGCGTGTGGAGGGAAACGCTGCTGCTGAGTTGCCTGAACCATGGGCCAGCAAGGTGGCCAGGCCAGCCAGCAGCCAACCAGGCGGCGGCGGCGGCGGCGGCCAGCCCACGCCGGCCAGCCAGGCGGTCTAGGCGGCCAGGCCCCAGCCAGGGGCGGCCAGCCCCACGGCGGCCAGCCTTAGGCGCCCAGCGGGCGGCCAGCCAAAGGCCAGGCGGGCGACCAGAGAAACGGGCAGCCAGGCGGCCATCAACGACCACCAGCGACAGCAGCAGAAGAAAAAAAAAAAAGAAAAAAAAAAGAAAAGGGTTAAAAAAAAACCATTTTTTTTCTTTTATTTATATTTTTGTTATTCATTTTTATGCAATTAAAAATGAAACGGGCGGCCAGCCAGTGGCGGTGGCCAGAAACTCGGCCCTAAGAACGCTCCCCAAGGGCGGGCGGCCACGCCCGAAGCGGCGAGGGCCAGCCCGGCCCGTTATTTTATTATTTTTTTTAATTTTATTTTTTTAAAAAAAATAAAAATAACACCCAAAACAACGGCACACCCCGCGAAACAAACCCAACACGGTCGATGCGTCGTGTGGCCGTAGTGCCTGTTTTCCACGAAAAAGACCCACCTCACACGGTCGTAGCGTCGCGTGCACCCTGGCCATTTGTGGCATAACGCACTTGCTCGTGCGGTGCACGTACGTCTAAGGGTGCCGTAGCGTGCCCATGTCTGCTTAACCATTGACAGTCTTGCACACACGTCATGTCATGGCGTGCACATGTTGGTGTCACGTAGTAAGTGCACTCATACCCACATTGTGCCGTAGTGCACTAGAATTTTTTTAAAGTGGCAAGAGGGAAATCGATGGTAATGTTCTCGCGTAGTTCAAGAAGTTATCGTTGATAATACATAAATACATGATATAAATTCTCTCTGTTAGTGGTTTAACCATGTGGTTTACCACAAGGTAATATGAGAGCGGATCAGACACATTGTTCTTGTTGAAAGTCCACAAGAAAAAGTTCGTGCCCAATGAAAAATGTCTACTTGGATGTGGTCCATTGTGACGAACAAATGTAGTCCGTAGAGACACTTTTGCAAGCGCAGTCTTGCCATGGTCATGACTTCTAAAATTGGTCAATGGCATTTAAGATAGCTGGGATTGAGGTCGCGTTTGTCGATTAACTGCTAGTAGCCTTGATCACATGACCCCATTAGCAACGTACTCTCTAGACATGACTAGTGTTAAACTCTGGGAGCGTAGCCTCGCCAGATTTCAATTTCCACTTTTGCGAGCGTCGTCTTGCTAGAGTTAAAATTTTGTTCGGACAAATTTATGTTTGTTTTGTAGTGACAAACAAATCTGAAGGGGTATAGTCTTGAGCTGTAATGCTCAATGCCCTTATACAATTTGATCGAAGAGAACTGTTCTACTAGCATGGTTTTCTCTTCTTTTTATTGCCATGCGTTGACATCCCACTGCTCGAGAGTTTGTGGTGATCTTTCGAGGGGGGAAAGAGCCTTTTTATATGTCACATCAATTGGTTTGGTGGTAATTTGATGGTATGGGACATCAATTCTCACGGAATCGATTGTAGTCTTGGTGGAATGGGACGCCAAGGCTTATGCATGTAACTTGACTCTTTGGCAGGTCTGTATGTACACTTGTCCGTAGTGATAAAGTGTGCAAGATAAAATTTGAACTTTGAAAATTACAAATATAGCCATGAGTTGGGATAAAACCCAGTTACAGAGTTCGGAGAAGCTTTAAATAGCAAGACCATGATGGTGTACTAGTGCTAACAGAGTGATTTAGTTCCAGAGTGATCTAAATCTAGAGGTTAGCAGTAAGACTAGTTTGGTTGGACAGTTTCATGCATGGGGGACGCCCTATAGCATTTTGCAAGCGTAGTCTTGCCTATGTTCAACATAATGTGCGATTGTGAGCACATTTTAGTTGCTACCATATGAATTTGGGAAATATATTACTTTCCTATATAAGCAATTGTAATATTGCATGACAGGCTATTTTGCTTACAAAGTTCATGTGCGTGTAAACCCTATGAGTCGTATGACCCCTGGGAAATGAGTGGAGCATTTCTTGGATTTAATAAGGTTTTACATGGCAATAGTGAGTAGTATCTCACTCCAGATGAGCCTGGTTGTTGTTAGAATCGGATCCGACATATGTAGTGTACATAAACTCGGGCTAAGTTAGGATAGAAGGCTAAGCCGGAGAGCTTAGTGGTAAATCCTACTGTATCTGGTGAGTTTTGACTTAACCGGAGTGTTAAGAAGTAAACTCAAAGTCTGGGGCTGAACCGGAGTGTTCGGAGGCAGACATACCTTTTGTTAAATCGGAGAATTTAGCAAAAGATGAGCTTGGGGTGAACCATGGTACCCAGAAAAAAAAAAGCTCTTCACACTAAAATAGTGCACAATAATTTTAGGGTGATAAAAATCCATCGCAGGAATGTTTTACAACTTTCCATAAATGATAGATGAAGACCATGTACTTTACGGAGTTAAAGTACATAGGTGGTGACTTCGGCGCCACATTTTTTATAGGAAGTCACCAGTGGTGTGGTTAGGTCAGCCGAGACTCCACAAGACCTATGCACTAGTTTTTAAGTTGACCTCTATGATAAGGACGTCCGAAAATTCGTGTTGTAATACCAAAAATTGTACTGCAATGTGCAATGGAAAGGTCAATTTGTGTAGTCACTTCTTAGCAGCAAGTGACTTAAGCATCTTGTTATAGATGGCTGTATATGGTACTCCCACTCGGGGGAGGTACGCCATTGGGTACGGAGTTACTCACAGACTAGTATGGAGCTACTAGTGTGATGATAGTGGGTACGTAGTTACTCACTAGTGTGATGATAGTGGGTACGTAGTTACTCACTACTAATACATAGCTGCTAATAAAATTAAGATCCTCGAGTGAAAGATACTCTAGATCAACATTTTAAATTACCGAACCACAATCCATGAGTATCGAGGTACTCATAAATATGTTGACGTTGCTCAAATCGAGGGACCGATTTGTTCGATGGTATGGAATAAGCAAGAAGGTGGAGTAACTTAAAAGTTACACGTCACTAGTCCTAGTGAGTTGTCGAGGTCATCCGTAGTTTGATGATCCCCTCTACCTATCAGATAACATTCAATTTGCAAGCCCTGGCATTTAATCCGTAGTGATTATGAGTTGGGTGTGAGATATGGTTATGAAGTTCTTACAAGAGTACTCGTTTATTTGCTAGTCATTGGTTATAGCTTGGTAGAGATTGCCACCTGTGATGGGTAGGTAGCTTTGCCGCTATGATGAGGAGGCAGCAAATAATGTTCTCATAGTTATACTTCATACCAACACCGAACAGGGATAGGATGAAATTCCTAAGTTCATTATCACGAAGTACTGTGATGTTTGCATTTATATTGAATGTATGATGTAATGAGACATTGGGCTTGTGTAATTACCATCAATTATTAAGCAACCTATGGCTTCGCAGGCAGGCTCAGTCATTATCTGTGGATTGATATGTGGTTATTAGTAGTTTGGAATTTCTCTTGATAGATGGTACAACCCACCCAAATGATTCATAAGTGTGTAACCGCTTATGAAGGGTAATAATATGCAACAATGAAGCACTTTGTTACAAGTGTGAAACCACTGATCTGTTGCAAAGCAGTTTATCAATAGTACCACCATATGTGCGTAGACACTATACCACATCTTCGTTGCAAGATGTTTAAAAGTTTCTTGGAAGGAATCAAGAATATAACATATGATATTAAACATGGTCTAGATTTGTTCTTGGACCTATGACACTAGCGCGTAGTCCGCTTGAAAGTAGAGTTTTTGAGGACAAAAACCTTTCTTGAAGGAAAGGAGGGATATCCTCAAATATCACATAAACTGGAATAGTTGTGTGAGTCCAGACAATACTTGAAAAGATCTGTCTGGTAATAGCAACAAAGAGTTGTAAGTGATTGGATGTAACTCCAGACACCCGTAGTGGTGCAAGAATCCTTATCAAACATCTCCACATACTATATGGTTTGCTCGCATATATAGTATGGCATAAGAGATAGGAAGTTTGATTGTTATATTTGAACGGAAATCTTCAAAACTTACATTTACTCTGAGTTAGCGTGCAATTTAACCATCCGTAGATTGATGGTAGTTGAAACTCAACAAGATTCTAGAGCATATGCTTGTGCAAAGATGTTACTCTAAGAGAGAGGTATCTCTCAGCTTTGGAACTAATCCTTGTGATGCATGATTAGATTGGTTCTAGTTTATTTCTCCTATGGCCGTAGAACTTTCCAAGGAGAAGTTTTAACAAGTTGGTGAAGCAACATGGTAGCGTAGTCTACAAATATCTAGTAGCATAGTCTGAGAACTTGCGCTACTAGAGTGCTCTCCAGTACATTAGCTTCTGTGCTAATGACATGATGCAAAATCAAGGCATGAAATTTGCCTTAAGGTTTGGTTGAAATACCAAACCATGGCTTGTGTGAGCATGATCCTAACTTTACAGAGGTCTGGCGCGCTGTACGCGTATGCACTTTGTCACAGCCTCGCCCACCTTTCTCGCCGGCACGTAATGCTAATCGGGAGAGATTGGCCGTAGGTGCGGCGGGTAGCGAGGCGAGAGTTAGTCCGGAGAGGCTAGCCGAGCCTTTGGGGTATAGTTTTGATAGTCCAAGTGCGGGTCACCCTGGGATTCGAAGACCTATGCACTAGTAAAAAGACAGTTTTATTGGCCTAGTTTGTTTAAGAACGTCCAGACTTATGTGCTGAAATGCAGTAAGTGCCAGGTCAATAAACATGAACGTTTTAAGGTTGGAGGACTCTCCGTCCCCGCTGGAGATTCCTCAAGGGAAATGGGAAGCATTTCCATGGATTTCATTACCGGTTTACCCAAGACGAGTCGAAGGAATGACTCGGTGTGGGTGGTAGTGGACAGGTGAATTAAACTGGCAAAGTTTATTACCACGAGAAAATGCCAGAGTTAGCAAAACTCTTTATTGAACATCTCTACAAGCTATATGGCCTGCCCGCAGATATAGTGTCGGATAGAGATAGAAAGTTCAACAATCATTTTTGGAGGGAAGTCTTCAAAAAGTTGGATACTACTCTGAGTATGAGTATGGTAGATCATCCGAAGTCTGATGGTCAAACTAAAAAAGTTAACCAAATACTCGAGGATATGTTGCGTTCTTATGTAAGTAAGAAGCAATCAAATTGGGAAGAATATTTGCCCATATTGGAGTTTGCTTATAACAACTCCAAGCATTCAGCTCGTCGACGACTGGATTTACACCATTCATGTTAATGTATGGATTCCAGCCGAGATCTCCAATGGCTGTAGGCCTAGAAAAGGAGAAGATTCAATCTGTCAAGGATTCCCTTGAAGATATGAATAATATGCTCAAAGCTGCACGCGAGAGCATTCGTAGCGCACAGAATCGCGCTAAAACATTTCAGATAAAGGACGCAGACAAGTGACCTTTGCAGAAGGTGACTTTGTATTTTTTAAGGTTCCTGCGCAGTCAGCAACCATGAAAACGGAAAAGTGTGATAAACTTTCTCCTAGATATTGCGGTCCTTTCAAGGTCCTTAAGAAGATTGGGGACGTAGCCTACAAACTTGAGTTACCGGAGAGTTCTCAAGTTCATCCTGTCTTCCATGTCAGTAAACTGAAGAAATCAGTTCACGGGTTAGAGAACGCAGTTTCTCCAGAGATTTTGGTGGAATTGATCACTCCACCAAAGATACCACATGAACCGGAAAGGATTCTTGGGTATCGAGACGGACAAACCCGACATAAAGTGTACCAGGAGGTACTTGTTAAATGGACAGATAGGGATGAGGAGTAGCAACCTGGGAACGCCGCAGTGCAATTTCCAAAAGGTTTCCCCAGTATGTTTTCGAGGACGAAAACTCTTCTTAAGGGGGGGGTAATGTCACGTAGGCTGTAATGCCTGTGAGACCGACGGCAGACCGGATGGCCATGTCCGGGGTTCAGTGGGAGAGGACGCCCATGCGGAGTCATGGGCGGCCAGGCTAGTGTGGACGGCAGGCCACACACTATATAGCCTGGGGGATGAGGGGCAATCCTCATTCTTCCTCTATGGCTGGGTGGTGAGCCAGAGGCCGTCCCCTCTTGTGGTAATGCCCGTAGCGGCGTTACGGGAATGTAACAGTATACATGGCAAAAGTTATGCAGGTTGTAGAGCCCACATTCATTGATGAGGCTGTTGGAAATGTGTTGGGAGAAAGCTATGGATGAGGAGATGGATGCACTATATGGAAATGAGACTTGGGATTTAGTGCAATTGCAAGAAGGCAAGAAAGCCATTGGATGCAAGTGGGTGTACAAAGTAAAACATAACAGTGATGGAAGCATAAGCAGGTACAAGGCTAGATTGGTAGCCAAAGGATATGCGCAGACATATGGCATTGATTATGAGGAAACTTTCAGCCCAGTCGCCAAGATGGCAATAGTGAGAGTTGTGATAGCAGTGGTGGCTGCGTTAAAGCAATGGTCTTTACATCAGATGGATGTAAAGAATGCATTCTTGCATGGGGATTTGCAGAGCAGGAAGAGGTGTATATGTTGCAGCCACCTGGTTATGAGGATGTGAGTCACCCCGAGCATGTTTGCAGGTTGAAGAAAGCCTTGTATGGCTTAAAACAAGCACCAAGAGCATGGTCTGACAAGATTTCTGAATATCTTGTCACTATTAGCTTTCATATAGCCAATGCAGATTTCTCGCTGTATGTGAGATACAGTGATAGAGGGGTTGTACTTGTTGTCATCTATGCAGATGACCTGATCATTATGGGGGACCATGATACAGAGACCTTTGATGTAAAGATCTTGCTTAGACAGAAGTTTGAGATGAATGATCTGGGAAAGCTTAGATATTTCTTGGGCATTGAGGTGATTAGGTCACCACATGGTATTGGATTACTGCAGAGACAGTATGGCTTGGACATGTTGTCCAAGTATGGTATGATAGGCTGTAAGCCTCTCTCAGTGCCATTGGATCAGAATAGCAAGTTGAGTGCAGACTCAGGAGAGATTTTGGAGGACCCTACTATATATAGGCACATAGTAGAAAGCTTGATCTACATGACAATCACATGGCCAGATTTGAGCTATGCTATTGGTGGGTTGGTGAGTCAGTTTATGCAGGTTTCTCGAAAGCCGCATTTGGATGCATTGAGACGCATACTGAGGTATTTGAGGTCTACTTTGCATTGTGGACTATTTTATGAAACTAGGACAGAGATATGTGTACATGGGTACACAGATGCTGATTGGGCTGGTATTATCTCAGATAGAAGATCTACTAGTGGCTTCATGTTTTCTTTGGGGAGTGCTATTGTGACTTGGAGCAGCAAGAAGCAGCCTACGGTTGCTCTATCCAGTACATAGAGGCCGAGTACAGAGGTGCTGCTATGGTAGCATGTGAGCTAGCTTAGTTGAGAAAGCTACTTTTACAGATTTGGGTCTATCAGTGGATAGACAAGTTGTCATTTTCTCTGACAACATTAGCAGTATACAGTTGGCCAGGAACCCAGTTTTTCATGCTCGCACGAAGCATATAGAGGTCCACTACCATTTTGTCAGAGAGAAGGTTTTGGCAGGAGACGTTGACCTTGTTTATGTCAGCACACAAGATCAGGTAGCTGACATCTTCACCAAAGCATTGGGTACAGAGAAGCTCCACAGATTCAGGGCTTCGCTTCGTGTACATGAGATGGAGTTGAGCTCAAGAGGGAGTGTTGAGATATCGAGCTCATCTAGTGAGGCGGTGGACACTGATGACCCGCCTGGGGGATAGGCCCCACACTTACACCACTGGCATGGTTGGTGAGATCATGGGTGATATGCGGCCAGTGGGATGACAGGCTGTGTGTGACAGCCATTCTAGAGACTGGCATAGTTATAGCGCTAGCTCATTTAGTTGGGTTCACACTATAGAGAACCCTAGTATGTATTTGGTACCTTTTCATATGGTGTGTACTCTTATCTCTGTATATGGTGTGTTGAGTGTTGTGTGAAGATGAAGAAGATTTTCAGCCTCTCACCTTGTGTGTTCTCTTTTAGGGTTTTGTGAGTGTGTGTGTGCTTGAAAGAGCTCAAGCTCTCTTCTCCCCTGTCTCTTTTCACTAAGTGCTAGAGAAGTTCACCCACAAGCTAAGTGATTTGGTCCCTTTCACATGTACATGGTACATTTGGCCCTATCCTTCTAGGATGTGTTTGATGCATATGTCCTTACTCCTCTTCACATATAGAGGGTACTCTCTGTTGGACTATTGCAAAAATCATTTGCAACCAAGTATGCATAAATCTTCTCATACCATGCTCTAGGAGCCTGCTTAAGGCCATAAAGAGTCTTTTTGAACCTGCATACTTTAGACTCTTCTCCTTTCATAGCAAAACCAAGAGGCTGCGATAAATACACCTCCTCATGTAAATCACCATTCAAGAATGCAGTCTTAATGTCCAATTGATGTACATTCCACCCATGATGTGTTGCCAAAGTAATGAGACACCTAATGGTCGTCATACAAGATGTGGGTGCAAAGGTCTCATCATAATCAATGCCCTTTTGCTGGGCATACCCGTTTGCAACAAGTCTAGCCTTGTAGCGATCAATTCTACCATTTTCTTTGCGTTTTAACTTGTAAACCCACATAGTACCAATGGCCTTCTAGCCATGAGGTAGATCTGTTAAATCCCAGGTGTCATTCTTGATTATAGAGTTATACTCATCTTGCATACATAGCATGCATCCAATGATCATCATCCTGTGCTTCCCCAAAGGAAACAGGGTCCTCCTCATTACATAACGTAGAAATGAGAACATGATCCACATGAGAATAATCTACATGATGAGAACCTGTACGAGTTCTGCTAGGGAAAGGAGCTACAAACTTGCTATCCCTCAATGTCTACACAAGCCATTTTGGCATAAGCCTAGATTCTTCTATGGTTGCTCTCTCCTCATTCATTACATCCTTAACAATTGTCTTATCAAAAGGCTGATTTTCAGACTAATTTTGCACCTGCAAAGGCTGAATTTTAGCACTTGGTTAAGCATTCAATTTCTCTGCATATGACTGTCCTCCATTAAAAAAAGATAGAAGCAAATCAAACATATCCTGTGAGCATACATTCTACTGTTTTTTTGCATGGAAGCATGGGCTGAACTGAGTTTTCGACAAAAACAACATCTCTACTTACCAAAATCCGCTTTGAGGCTGGATGATAAAGTCTATCCCTTGCTTTCTGAATGGTATCCCACAAATATGCATTTAATTACCTTATCATCAAGGTTACTACATTGTTGCTCAGGCATAAGAGCATAAGCAAGACAACCAACCCAGCATATCTGGAGTAATCATCAATAAAAGTGATGATGTAGAGATATCCCCCAATAGATGGTGTCCTCATAGGACCACATACATCACTATGTATAAGCTGTAATTTCTTAACAGCTCTCTCACATAGATCTATCCTTTGGAAATGATGCCCGATGCATTTTACCAAGAATACACCCCTCACATACATGTCTAGCAAGGGTTTCAGAGTTGGCAAATTAGACACCATATCATGCCTTTGAAGGCGTAACAAACTGCCATAATTCAAGATGGCCAAATCATGCATGCCATAATTCGGCATCACTCATAGCACGAGTCATAGAGACTGAGCAAGCATCATGTTGCAACATCCATCTTGTATAGGCCATGAAACAAGGTACCTGAGGCAATGATAGAATAACCATTATTTCTATCCTGAGATGTACATCTGTTCTCATCGATAAATTTTACCATCAAGCCTAACAAGGCTAAGGTTGAAACTGACAATAAGTTCTTCTTAATGCCTGGCACAAATAAAACTTTAGAAAGAGTAAATGCGTCCCCATTTGCCAGCAGCAGTGAGCACAACTCTACCAACTTCTTTGATAGGATATGAGGAACCATTTGTGCATGTGACGGTTCCTGCACTTAGGACAGATTCCAGAGATGATAATAAATTTTTTTGTGAAGTAATGTGCTTACTAGCACCACTGTCAAAGTACCAAGCATCCGATTTTGCCCATTGACATATGCAAACATCATGAATAGAAGGATCATAACTGCAATGTACAATCCATGTAAGATTCCTCCCAGCCTCTCAAAATGTCCAGCATATTCCCCTGTGATCAATTCCCTCTTCAGAAATATAAGATATCTTGTCTCTGCCTGTTTTGGCATAGAGAGAGAAAATATTATAGAGAGAGAATATTCAGATTTTGAATATTTTTGGATAAAAAAATATCTCATCTTATTAAAATGAATTTCCTTGAAACAGAAATTCAGAAAGAATTTTCCAATGTGCAATTGGAATTAATTGGAAATGGGTATAAAGGACCTTAGCCTAAGGGTCTAGATTTTCAAAAAATTTAGATTATGGTCCAATTAAGGTTCCTTTGGACCAATAGCATCAATCCATGTGTAGGGAGGAGATAAATCCAATTTGTAAAAGAAGATACCCAAAAATGAGTAAATGCTCACATAAGATGAAGAGTTGACTATGTACAAGGTTTATTAGTAAGAAACTATGAGTAATATCAAAAATATGAGATATTTTGGGTATCCAAAAATGAGTAAATGCTCACATAAGATGAAGAGTTGAAAATGTACAAGGTTTATTAGTAAAAAACTATGAGCAATATTAAAAATATGAGATATTTTGGGTATAATAATTCCATTTTGACACATATGTAAGGAAGGGGAGTCCATTAAAGGAGATGCATATTTCACATACTTGAATGAGTTTTAAACTCAAAATTAATGTGATATTTTTATCTCTCCTCTCTCTTGAATCAAACCAAATCAAAATGGAACCAAACCGAATCAAAATGGAACCAAACCGAATAAAAAAGGAACCAAACCGACTGAAAAAGGAACCAAACTAAATCCAAATCTAGTCCAAATTCAACAAAACTGAATTTGGAAAATTCTAGAATTCAGTTAGCTTTGGTTAGAGCTTCCCTCTCCTATAAATAGAACATGAGTTCTTTGAAAAAAATAGAAGAATTTTACTATACTAGAGTTATGCTGAAATAATGCTAATTTCTACTATTCTCTAAAATTCTCTCCAAATTGAAGAAATTGGAGCTTCCCTCTTTCTTCAATCCTCATTGGTGGCTCCATCAACATACTTAACCAATTGATTGATTGGGGGCCTCTACCGTGAACAAAGAATCAAGCAATTTGTAAGGTAATTAGTGAATTTTGATCATTCTCTATAATTTCTCAATGTTTCTCTCTTCTCAACCCCTCTCAAGCTTGAGAAGCTTAATTGGAATGGTTTTTGAATGCTATTGAAATTAATTGATGAATGGTAGTGAAGAGTTACATAATTTGATGAATGCTATTGAAGTTAATTGATTAATGATAGTTAAGAATTACATAAATTTCCATTTATGCTTAATTCTAATGGTTTTTATGTAATTTCTTTCTCTCACTCAAGAAATGGTCATACTCATGACCCATTCTCAATCCAAATGAAGCTTTTCATAAAGCTTTTCCTTAATCCAAGATTAATCTATGCTTGAGGTCAAATTAATGGCTTTTTTCTATGCTTTTAGTTTATGTATTTCATGAATATTGATGATTCAACCCATTATTGGGTTAATGATCCAATTAGGGATCATTCTAATCATTTCCTTAATGATAAGCTTTATCCTTCAAAGTAAATTGAGATTTATCAGTCATAGTAGCGCTATGGCAAAATTTTTATAAAAATTACACATAAAATAATTTTATTCAAAGCATGAAAAGAGAACTTCCTACCATATTCTAGAAATTATCATCCTAGATTAATTGAAAGAATTTTATTGTAATCATGGAGAAATTGATTTTTATGTTATGCATAATTGATGATTATTTTATTATAAAAGTGTTACTTTTATCATATTTGGATTTCATGCATAGAGGTACGCATAAAAGAATTATTATTTTAATATAAAAGTGTTTCTTTTATTATATTTAGATTTCATGCATAGAGGTATGCATAAAAGAATTATTATTTTAATATAAAAGTGTTTCTTTTATCATATTTAAATTTCATGCATAGAGGTATGCATAAAAGTTGATTATTTTATTATAAAAGTGTTTCTTTTATCATATTTGGATTTCATGCATAGAGGTATGCATAAAAGTTGATTATTTTGTTATAAAAGTGTTACTTTTATCATATTTGAATTTCATGCATAGAGGTATGCATAAAAATTGATTATTTTATTATAAAAGTGTTACTTTTATCATATTTGGATTTCATGCATAGAGGTATGCATAAAAATTGATTATTTTATTATAAAAATGTGACTTTTATCATATTTGGATTTCATGCATAGAGGTATGCATAAGAATTAATTATTTTATTATAAAAGTGCGACTTTTATCATATTTGGATTTCATAAAAGTTGATTATTTTATTATAAAAGTGTGACTTTTATCATATTTGGATTTCATGCATAGAGGTGTGCATAAAAGTTGATTATTTTAATATAAAAGTGTGACTTTTATCATATTTGGATTTCATGCATAGAGGTATGCATAACAGTTGATTATTTTATTATAAAAGTGTGACTTTTATCATATTTGGATTTCATGCATAGAGGTATGCATAAAAGTTGATTATTTTATTATAAAAGTGTGACTTTTATCATATTTGAATTTCATGCATAGAGGTATGCATAAAAGTTGATTATTTTATTGTAAAAGTGTTACTTTTATCATATTGGATTTCATGTCTAGAGGTATGCATAAAAGATATTCTTTTTATACTAAAAGTGTGATTTTCATCATAAATGGAATTTATGCATAACTTAGATGCATAAGAGAAATTCTTTTATTCTAAAAGTGTAATTCCTACCAAATTGAATTTATGCATAAGAAGATGCATAAAAGATTGATTTTTAAATTCAAAGAGTCATTCTCATCTAAATTGAATTTATGCATAGGAAGATGCATAAAAGAATGGAATTTCAATTCAAAAGTGTTATTCTCATCCAAATTGAATTTATGCATAGGAAGATGCATAAAAGATGGATTTTTAATTCAAAAGTGTCAATTCTCATCTAAATTGAGTTTATGCATAGGAAGATGCATAAGAGATGGAATTTTAATTCAAAAGTGTCATTTTCATTTAAAATGAATTTATGCATAGGAAGATGCATAAAAGATTGATTTTTAAATGAGATGTGATAAGATCCGTATGAGAAGTGGTAGGATGTGAGAAGAGGTGTATGAGATGTGATAAGATGTGATAAGATGCGTATGGGAAGTGATAGGATGTGATAAGAGGTGTATGAGATGTGAAAAGATGTGTATGAGATGTGATAGGATATGATAAGAGGTGTATGAGATGTGATAGAATGTGTTAAGATGAGTTAAGATGTGTTAAGATGTGTATGGGACGAGGTAGAGAGTGTATCTGATGGGATAAGATGTATATGGGATATGTTAGGGCGAGAATGGATGTAGTATGGATGTATGGATGTAGATACGGATGTATGTATGTATGTGGATGTGGATGTATGAATGAGGATGTGAAAATGGATGTATGTATGTAGATGTGGATGTATGCATGTGAATGTGGATGTATGAATGTGAATGTGGATGTGTGAAAGTGGAAATGGAAGTATGGATGTATGAATGTGGATGTGGATGTATGCATGTAGATGCGTATGTATGAATGTGAAATTGGGAGTATGATGTGGACGTACGAACATGGATATGTATGTAGAATAATGAATGTGAAGGTGTATGTGAAATAATGTGTAGTCTATATGAGTAAATGGATGAGAATGAGTACACATTGAATGGAATGTGGGATAAATAATGTGGTTTGAGAGTGGATAATGTGAAAAGACGAGGATTCGTTATAGAAACTGTATTTGTGACTGTTTGTAAATGACTGTTTTATGTCAAGAATGTCTTGAGGATTAAGGTCATGTGAAGACCGAACTGATAAAGTTGCAACTGCTGACGGAGAGTCAATGGAGGACGTCTCGCGTAGCAAGGTCGATCGAGGTCTTGACTAGCCTCGGTTCGATTTAAATGGTGAGCTTCCCGGTGTACGGTGGATGAGGGACCAAGGAAGCGGCCTATGAGTGAAGTGGGTGCTTACCTGCGAAGGATCCTAGAGGGTGCTGACCATACGGTGCTCGGGCTCTGGGTCGCCGAAGATACCCACACGTGCGTCGTGTGGAAGATATTGGAACAAGGAGTAAGAGTTGTTTTCTGAAACCGGGCATGGATCTGGTTGATTGACCTTGCTGGTCCTCAACGGATGAGTCCATGGCTCTTTTATATGGATCTGTGGGTTGATCTTGCTGATCTTCCACGGAGATTCCATTCTATTATATGAATATATTGCCGGTTACTATGAGCTAGGAACTATGGAAAAGGCCCCTGATGTGAGTGAACAGGTGGTGAGCATTCTGGTTGCCAATGATGCCATAAGTACACCGATGAATGAATGACGGGAAATAAGGATTCAACCAGAGACTTTGAGGATTGTCATCAGTGACATAATGGTTTCATTAAAGGATTGTTTGAAAGTTAATTGATGCTGAGAAAAAGGCAATTTCATATTGGGTGTGTAAGTGGTGTGACTAGTTTTATGTTTGTATGAACTTCTGGCTTTGGGGCCTAGGAACTCTTTTCCCTGGTATCCGGGACAAAACCTAACCAAATTCCTAATTGGATCCCATCACTACAGTGGTTGGGAGGTTGGCTAACCCATGGGACTGGATGTAGGCTGGACTGATGGATCCGTAAATCGAGATTTAATTTCTATTACTACGATAGATGAAGTAAATCCCGGATAGTAATTGTTCTATGGATAGGAATCAACGGCTGTGCCTCTTGATGGGGAAAAAAGCGTTGATCCCAATGATCCAAGTGCAAGTTTCTTCCCTGATCTGACCGAGTATCTTTATAGGTGCAGTCGGATCAGTTTGATCACTAATGGTCTTGACTACGTTAGAGTAAAAAGTTATCCTGGAGGAATCGCCCGTGCTTTCCGGATAAGGGAAGTTTTTTCGAGTTTGGTTTTGGAAAAACCGACGGATTAGTCTTTTGTCCGGATATCCGTGGACGAGGCCCCGAGTGTGGGACCCTTCCTCGCGCTAGAAGTGTTACTTCCGCTGCTAGTACCCCGAATCCGTTGCGCGGTGGGAACTGGGATCTCACAGTTGGTATCAGAGCGAATTGGCTAATAAAGATCAACTGAAAAGCCAAATATGTCAAAAATTTATCAAGTAGCACAAAAAGGTTATAATTGTGTGATATAATTCATACAAATTGATATTCAAACTAATTTCGTAAATTAGTAATTGGGTCTTCAAATGGAAGTACCGCAATTATATGGAACCCTGACTTGCTTGAGGCTTAGACATGATAGTATTTACCTTATAATTCCAAGTATCATGACTAACCGTATATACCGAGGGTATAACTGCAGCTCTTTACCGACAGTATATACGAGTAAATCTAAGACTTGAAATTATAATCATTAATGCTATCTAGTTGATGAATTCGAATGTGGTTGATATGATTTTTAATTCTATTTGGGAACTGATAAATTGATTTGGATTCTGATTGAAAAATGATGATCCCTGAAAATGGGTTGAAATGTAATAAGCTGAGCGAAACCACAATGTGGATGATTGGGATGAGTCCCTGTAATGATGAATGATGAAAATGATTCAGCAAATCACTATGAGATTAGTGGATTGTGCTGTCAAATTGCTACTTTTAATACTTGAGACGGTAGATCAAGTTAAGGGATGACAAGTTGAGAACTTGCTTAACTAAAATTCCCGTGGAGGAATGTTCAGAAGGAAATTTTTCGATCTAATGGACCATTATCGTGTTAAAGATATGAATGATATGATCTGAATGAATTGTTATTTAATGATGAGTTCTATATAAGGGATATTTATCCCCATATTCTGTTGGGTTGACCGGAATATAAGGAATCCCAGAATAAATTGGATCTTAAGTAAAAGAGTTGTCCTCTACAGGTTGAAAAGTTTGAGGTGGGTTCGCTTCCAAGTCCTGAGACTGTCGCAACGTTCATCACAATATATCTACATTAAGATAGGTGTGGCAATAACCAACAGAATTATTCCCATAGATGAGTTACCTTATACGTGCGCAGCTTGTGAGTGCTGCTTTTGCGATCATATAATGGACGGGCTTATGGAAGTGTAAAGAGTTCTTCTATCTTTACTGTATATGTTCCAAGAATGAATAAAGTTTAAATCTTGTTCTTGTCTTGAATCTTACTCTCCTTGAGACTTTTTTTTTGGGTGGTTAATCTTAATTAAATTTTTCTCTAAGTCTCATATTCGTGCATCTTGCGAAATTATCCCAAGTTTGCGAGATGAGGACATCTCGCGTTTTTCAAGTGGGAGAGAATAATTTTTATAAAAATTACACATAAAATAATTTTATTCAAAGCATGAAAAGAGAACTTCCTACCATATTCTAGGAATTATCATCCTAGATTAATTGAAAGAATTTTATTGTAATCATGGAGAAATTGATTTTTATGTTATGCATAATTGATGATTATTTTATTGTAAAAGTGTTACTTTTATCATATTTGGATTTCATGCATAGAGGTATGCATAAAAGAATTATTATTTTAATATAAAAGTGTTTCTTTTATCATATTTAGATTTCATGCATAGAGGTATGCATAAAAGAATTATTATTTTAATATAAAAGTGTTTCTTTTATCATATTTAAATTTCATGCATAGAGGTATGCATAAAAGTTGATTATTTTATTATAAAAGTGTTTCTTTTATCATATTTGGATTTCATGCATAGAGGTATGCATAAAAGTTGATTATTTTGTTATAAAAGTGTTACTTTTATCATATTTGGATTTCATGCATAGAGGTATGCATAAAAATTGATTATTTTATTATAAAAGTGTTACTTTTATCATATTTGGATTCCATGCATAGAGGTATGCATAAAAATTGATTATTTTATTATAAAAATGTGACTTTTATCATATTTGGATTTCATGCATAGAGGTATGCATAAAAATTGATTATTTTATTATAAAAGTGTGACTTTTATCATATTTGGATTTCATAAAAGTTGATTATTTTATTATAAAAGTGTGACTTTTATCATATTTGGATTTCATGCATAGAGGTGTGCATAAAAGTTGATTATTTTAATATAAAAGTGTGACTTTTATCATATTTGGATTTCATGCATAGAGGTATGCATAACAGTTGATTATTTTATTATAAAAGTGTTACTTTTATTATATTTGGATTTCATGCATAGAGGTATGCATAAAAATTGATTATTTTATTGTAAAAGTGTTACTTTTATCATATTTAGATTTCATGCATAGAGGTATGCATAAAAATTGATTATTTTATTATAAAAATGTGACTTTTATCATATTTGGATTTCATGCATAGAGGTATGCATAAAAATTGATTATTTTATTATAAAAGTGTGACTTTTATCATATTTGGATTTCATAAAAGTTGATTATTTTATTATAAAAGTGTGACTTTTATCATATTTGGATTTCATGCATAGAGGTATGCATAAAAGTTGATTATTTTAATATAAAAGTGTGACTTTTATCATATTTGGATTTCATGCATAGAGGTATGCATAAAAGTTGATTATTTTATTATAAAAGTGTGACTTTTATCATATTTGGATTTCATGCATAGAGGTATGCATAAAAGTTGATTATTTTATTATAAAAGTGTGACTTTTATCATATTTGAATTTCATGCATAGAGGTATGCATAAAAGTTGATTATTTTATTGTAAAAGTGTTACTTTTATCATATTGGATTTCATGTATAGAGGTATGCATAAAAGATATTCTTTTTATACTAAAAGTGTGATTTTCATCATAAATGGATTTTATGCATAACTTAGATGCATAAGAGAAATTCTTTTATTCTAAAAGTGTAATTCCTACCAAATTGAATTTATGCATAAGAAGATGCATAAAAGATTGATTTTTAAATTCAAAGAGTCATTCTCATCTAAATTGAATTTATGCATAGGAAGATGCATAAAAGAATGGAATTTCAATTCAAAAGTGTTATTCTCGTCCAAATTGAATTTATGCATAGGAAGATGCATAAAAGATGGATTTTTAATTCAAAAGTGTCAATTCTCATCTAAATTGAGTTTATGCATAGGAAGATGCATAAGAGATGGAATTTTAATTCAAAAGTGTCATTTTCATTTAAAATGAATTTATGCATAGGAAGATGCATAAAAGATTGATTTTTAAATGAGATGTGATAAGATCCGTATGAGAAGTGGTAGGATGTGAGAAGAGGTGTATGAGATGTGATAAGATGTGATAAGATGCGTATGGGAAGTGATAGGATGTGATAAGAGGTGTATGAGATGTGAAAAGATGTGTATGAGATGTGATAGGATATGATAAGAGGTGTATGAGATGTGATAGACTGTGTTAAGATGAGTTAAGATGTGTTAAGATGTGTATGGGACGAGGTAGAGAGTGTATCTGATGGGATAAGATGTATATGGGATATGTTAGGGCGAGAATGGATGTAGTATGGGGATGTATGGATGTAGATACGGATGTATGTATGTATGTGGATGTGGATGTATGAATGAGGATGTGAAAATGGATGTATGTATGTAGATGTGGATGTATGCATGTGAATGTGGATGTATGAATGTGAATGTGGATGTGTGAAAGTGGAAATGGAAGTATGGATGTATGAATGTGGATGTGGATGTATGCATGTAGATGCGTATGTATGAATGTGAAATTGGAAGTATGATGTGGACGTACGAACATGGATATGTATGTAGAATAATGAATGTGAAGGTGTATGTGAAATAATGTGTAGTCTATATGAGTAAATGGATGAGAATGAGTACACATTGAATGGAATGTGGGATAAATAATGTGGTCTGAGAGTGGATAATGTGAAAAGACGAGGGTTCGTTATAGAAACTGTATTTGTGACTATTTGTAAATGACTGTTTTATGTCAAGAATGCTGGGGAAGCATTTTGACTGTCTTGAGGATTAAGGTCATGTGAAGACTGAACTGATAAAGTTGCAACTACCGACGGAGAGTCAATGGAGGACGTCTCGCGTAGCAAGGTCGATCGAGGTCTTGACCAGCCTCGGTTCGATTTAAATGGTGAGCTTCCGGTACAGTGGATGAGGGACCAAGGAAGCGGCCTATGAGTGAAGTGCTAGGTTACTTGCGAAGGATCCTAGAGGGTGTTGACCATATGGTGCTCGGGCTCTGGGTCGCCGAAGATACCCACTCGTGCGTCGTGGAAGATATTGGAACAAGGAGTAAGAGTTGTTTTTTGAAACCGGGCATGGATCTGGTTGATTGACCTTGCTGGTCCTCAACGAATGAGTCCATGGCTCTTTTATATGGATCTGTGGGTTGATCTTGCTGATCTTCCACGGAGATTCCATTCTATTATATGAATATATTGCCGGTTACTATGAGCTAGGAACTATGGAAAAGGCCCCTGAGTGAACAGGTGGTGAGCATTTTGGTTGCCAATGATGCCATAAGTACACCGATGAATGAATGACGGGAAATAAGGATTCAACCAGAGACTTTGAGGATTGTCATCAGTGACATAATGGTTTCATTAAAGGATTGTTTGAAAGTTAATTGATGCTGAGAAAAAGGCATATTGGGTGTGTAAGTGGTGTGACTAGTTTTATGTTTGTATGAACTTCCGGCTAGGGGGCCTAGGAACTCTTTTCCCTGGTATCCGGGACAAAACCTAACCAAATTCCTAATTGGATCCCATCACTACAGTGGTTGGGAGGTTGGCTAACCCATGGGACTGGATGGGGTTAGGCTGGATGATGGATCTGTAAATCGAGATTTAATTTCTATTACTACGATAGATGAAGTAAATCCCGGATAGTAATTGTTCTATGGATAGGAATCAACGGCTGTGCCTCTTGATGGGGAAAAAAGCGTTGATCCCAATGATCCAAGTGCAAGTTTCTTCCCTGATCTGACCGAGTATCTTTATAGGTGCAGTCGGATTAGTTTGATCACTAATGGTCTTGACTACGTTAGAGTAAAAAGTTATCCTGGAGGAATCGCCCGTGCTTTCCGGATAAGGGAAGTTTTTCCGAGTTTGGTTTTGGAAAAACCGACGGATTAGTCTTTTGTCCGGATATCCGTGGACGAGGCCCCGAGTGTGGGACCCTGCCTCGCGCTAGAAGTGTTACTTCCGCTGCTGCTAGTACCCCGAATCCGTTGCGCGGTGGGAACTGGGATCTCACAGTCCATGCCCAATCATCTTGAGCAAAACTTTTGCAGATTTTTTCTTCTCTGCACTTGGTGTAGATGCATTAGCCACCATAGCCATGCCCGATTCTTTCTTTTTCTCCTTCTTTAGCTTTTTCTTGCACTCATTTATGTAGTGCCCTGGTTTCCTACAATAATGACGCTTGCCCTTCTTTTAAGGCTTATCGCCTTGTTTCTCTACATCCTTACCTGAGGATTCTGATCTAGGCTTATAGCCACCATGCAAAGAAGCTTTACCTTTGCCTTTCTGACTCACAACAAAAGCTTGGTCACCAACTCACATAACAGATCTGTTTTGCCTAGATTGCTCTTCTTTGCAAGAGTATTGAAACCAGCTCATCAAATGTAAGGGCATTTACATTTCCCTTCATTATCATCACGAGTCCAAGGGTAGAGGCAAAACTCTGATAAGAATCCGGCAATGCATTGAGAACTGTGGGCACTAATGTATTATTAGCATATATCTGATCCACACTAGCGAGCTGCTCCTTAAAATCTTTGATCTTGGTCAAGAAGATTTCCATTGAGTCTCCCTCATTCATGTGCTTAGACTCCAACTATTTGTGCAGATATGTAACACGTTCTTCATTTGCACACCTAGTATAATGCAATAAGTGCATCTCATGCCTATTTTTAAAGTCTTACATGATCGAATATGAGGAATAATATTAAGCCTCCCCTTCCCAAAAACCCCCTCCCTTATACTCATGTGATACCATAAGATATGGCTTGTGAATTTCATGGGGATTTATTGCACTGTATTTATACGAGGGCACCTTGCCTAAGCCATGGAGATATCCTTAAAACAGAATGTTTCCTGAGAGAAGCATGCACGTGTGTGAGTGGCCCTTGAGAGAGGCGCATGTAGACTTCACAGAAAGTGCAAGCAATGCATGTGCCTGTGCATCTCTTCCATCCCATCTCGTTTGAGATCTTTTAGAATACAAGCATTTTTTTGAGTCCAATCTAATTGTTATATATTCTGTTGCAAAGTCTCTCTATTTATATATTTGATCTCAATATTCAATCAAGTTTATATCTATTTTCATCAGTGCTTTCAAGCAGTCCACAATGCTTTATAGAAGTATTTCCAATTAGTACTTTTATAGTGCTACTTAGCTACTATTGTGATCTTGATATTCAATCAAGTTTATCTCTATTTGCATCAGTGCTTTCAAGTAGTCCACACTGCTTTATAGAAGTATTTTACGATGCTACTTAGCTACTGCTGTAGCCTCTTAGTATCATCTAACAGTCTAAAAGCAGTCTAAAAGAAATAAAAATTTATCATTGATGTCTAAGGGGAGGTGGAGTAGATGTAGGAGAGGCGGAGAGGATTGTAGATCTAGGCACCTACCTATGTGAAAGCTATATCATGAGGCCCATACATGCATTTGGTGAGTATGAGAGCTTCTTACTTGTGTAGCCCCTTGGTGATTAATTTAATATTACTTCGTGAATGTGTTCATATGATTATGCTTCTCATTTAGCTTAATCTAAAATGTGGTATGCTTTCTTGCTTAGCTCGCATCCTACTTAGCTCACATACATTGAGTGTACTTCATTCTATGTGAGGATTATCACTTGAGTGGTCCGATACCATCATTAGCTCTCATCTTTCTTAGCTCACATACATTGAGTGTGAGGATTATCACTTGGGTGGTCCGATACCATCATTAGCTCTCATCTTTCTTAGCTCACATACATTGAGTGTGCTTCATTGTATGTGAGGCTTATCACTTGAGTGGTCCAATCCTTTCATTATTTCTTCGTAAGCTTTATTTTTAATAATACACGATCCAACAATTATAGCCGCCATGCAGATTCATGAAGCTCATTGTGGTGCTAATATATCAACCCAATGCCTCATTCATGACTTATATGCACATAGCATTGGAAGATATGATCAACATAGGGTTCTAGATGATGTCATTTCCCTAAGGAACATAAAAATCATTCCCAACATGCTGACTGGGCCTTGAATCCATAGAGAAAATCTCATGAGCAATTGGAGGATATTAACCCCATTTTATAGGTTATATCAGGCTACTCTACACTATATATAAGGGCAAGAAATGAGTGTTATATGTAATAGCGAAAGGAAAATTGTAATCTTTGCGAGAAGGTTTGGTTATGTCTAAGCTCCATTGGTTGAGTTTTGAATTTTGGCCACCCAAGTATGAATAAGATCCAATTGAAGTTATGCAAGAACACAATCTTCCTTTTGTGCCAATTGAGTCTCTCTCTCTCTACTTGCGCTTATCTATCGATGGTGTGAGAGTAGAAGCTAATAGATTCTTGGTACACATTCCTTTCTACTTCTTGTGTGAAAGAGAGTAGAGAGTGGAGTCTTTTGGATATAACCCCGAGATGCAACCCTGCTCTGCTGATGGAGATAGCTTAGAGGTGAGATTTGAGGCGGTGGAGCTTCAATAACAAGTCAAGCTTGTGGATTTCAAGAGAGGGATAAACTTAGGAGCAAGGTAAGCTCCCTCTACCATTATATTTCTTTCATATTCCCTTGATTTGAATGAGTAGAGTTATAGGAAGCGGTAGAAAAGTGACATAATGCTCTATGATTTTGTAGACGATTGAAGCATGTTGATGTAGTAGCATCGTGGAGTCAATCTATTGTCCCTCTATGAGCATATGTTTAGCAAGTGAAAACTTTTTCTTGAGTATATTTCTCTAATTGATTCACTTACAAAGTGGCTTGAGTGAATCAATGGTAGCTTGGCTATTTCATCTTGCAACTAGCATCAAATGATATATGCATATTCATAGGTTTGAAACACATTACCTCCTTCTATAAGATCTTGGGATTATTTCTTTTTTTTTCCTTCAACATGCGGTTAGAAAATCATTGTTGCCTTATAAGCTCTTGGGCTTGTTTCATTCTCTCTTTTTCCAACATGGTTTTAGGATACTCCTTGAGTTTCTTTGGAATTTTTTCATAATCAATGGGCTTGTTTTCTTTAGAAAGAGAAAGTTTGAGTGGGAGATTGCTCAAGCGAGGGTGGTAGCTTCAGAGCATTTGGTCGACACTTTCAATAATCACAACATTGTTGGCCTTGACAATTAATTGTGCATTATTGTGTTTCCATGTGCTCTTTGAGCTTTTCTTCTTTTGGACCTTTAGTACTAGTTCATTAGTCCTTTTAGAGGGGTTACTATAGACTTTGGGACATGCACCTTAGGTGACTACCTATGAATGTAGAGGAGCATATGATGATCAAAGGAGAAGCCACATGGATGCGTAGGCCTATGTGAAGATGTTTGGGTCCAATTCTCGATGGAGAAGCTTGAAGCTATGGTCCTTTAATATTGTTGTGTGTTACATTGGCAAGACTTTCCTGCCATGCATAGCTTCCAAGTAGTTGCACTCAAGCTAGTTCCAAGAATGTGCAAAAAGTAGTTACAGTCAATCCAGTTCCACGAAGGTGGTGTTGGCTTGTGAGAGGTAGATCAATGGTAGGCAATTAACCACCGTGTAGGTCATGTAAATCCTTATAAGATGTGCAAACCTTACAACGTTTATAACTATCATGATTTCTTATATTAAAAAAGGTCGCATAATAAGGGTATAAGTCTACCTTTAGAATACGGTTTAAGGACAATGTACATTACATGAGGACATACATAAGTTAGGGTGTTAGTATTATAAATGAGAGTCTTCTTGTGTGTGTGTGTGTGCATGCGTGTGCATACGTGTGTGTGAGTGTGAGTTCATGTGTAGCACATGCACATATAAGTGTGTAAGGGACTAAGGCAAGTGTACATAAGATAAGGGAAAATATACATGATCAATATAACTAGTAATAAATGCTTGCACCCTTCATCACTTATATCAAGTGTGATGAGTTCCTATCATCTAACATGTGCTTTCTTATTAAATGTGAGGTCCCTATCGTCCCTATCCCCACCGCGCAACGAATTCAGGTATTCTAGCAGCGGAAGTAGCACTTCTTGCGCAAGGCAGGGTCTCACACTTGGGGCCTTGCCCACGGATATCCGAACAAGAGACTAATCCATCGGTTCTTCCAAAACCGATCCCAAAAAAACTTCCCTTGCGCCCAAAAAGCACGGGCGACTCCTCCAGGATAACTTTTCTCTAACGTAGTCAAAAGCCTTAACTAACTGAACTGATCTGACCGAACCCGTAAGTCCCAAGTCAGATCAGGGAAAAGATTACACTTGGATCATAGAGACCAACGCTTTTTTCCTCATTGAGAGGCACATCCGTTGATTCTTTTCCATAGAACACTTTTTGTCCGGGATTTACTTCATCTATCGTACCATAACAGAATTGAGTCTCAATTTAAGGATCCATCAATCCAGCCTAAGCCCATCCAGTCCCGTGGGCACTGTAGTGATGGGATCCAATTAAGAATTTGGTTAGGTTTTGTCCCCAGGTACCAGGGAAAAGAGTTCCCAGCCCCCCTAGCCGGATATTCATGCAAACTTAAAACTAGTCACACCACTTACACAGCCAATATGAAATTGCCTTTTTCTCAGCATCAGCTATCTTTAAAACAATCATTTAATGAAACCATTGTGTCACTGATCACAATCCTCAAAATCTCCGATTGAATCCTTATTTCTAATAATTCCTTCATCGGTGTACCTATGGCATCACTGGCAACTAGAACGCTCACCACTTGTTCACTCAGGGGCCTTTTCGATAGTTTCTAGCTCATAGTAACTGGTAATATATTCACATATCAAAATGGAATCTCCGTTGAAGATCAGCAAGATTAACCAATGGATCCATATAAAAGAGCCAAGGACTCATCCTAGAAAGACTCATAACCTTCTTGCCTATAGGGCATAGCAAGCCTTATGGCCTTCTTGTCCTTTGGTTCTAATAAGTTCTCTTTTACAAGGAAGTTCTCAACTTTGGAGAGACTTATCTCACTAGATGAATGGGAACCTAACAATCCACACAGCTGAAATTGAGAAGAGGAGGATGAGTTATGCCACTAGATGAATGGGAACCTAACAATCCACACAGCTGAAATTGAGAAGAGGAGGATGAGTTATGCCACAGTCAGCACTCTCCTTCCATTCCCAAAACCAAAGGATAGCCAAAAGTTCCCATAAACAAGTTGGGACACTATTTTAAAAGACACATAATGAACATGTTACCTATTGTTTATAAGGGAAATGCAATCTTGGAATAACAATCCCTCCCAAATTTTGGACAGTGGTGCTGGTGTCAGCATAATCACCAAGAATTGTTGGGAATCCCACCACTCCAAGGCACAAGACTCATGGGTTAAGCTTCTCGATGTGAACAAAACCATTGGGAATTTCCTATAAGATGCAAAGATTAAGACATTCATGCTAAGTTTCCACCACTCATTCATAGTGATGGATTTTTAAAAGAGAGGGTTGTACACTATGATTCTTGAAAGGCCTTATCTGAGGGATGCAAGGTTTGTTCACGATTGGGAAACCACATTTACATACACAAGGCTAACAATCCTTGAAAATAGATTAGAAAACAAGGAAGAATCGTCCATGGATCGAGGCATTCTCTATGAGTTTAACATAACTTTCTGAACCGTTTCATCAACATGTGGATATAGTGAACATGAGAACCAAAATTATGAGCTAATTCCAGACCATGATAACTCTAGATTGGATTCATGTCTTATAAAATTATAGACACTCTTGCACAGAAGCTTGGAACAAGGTTTGTAAGGCTGGACAAGAAAAAATTAATCTCCATGTTTATGGTTAGTGCAGCATCCCTTTGTTGGTGGGAGCTAACAATGAGGGGATGGTAACATTATCAACAAGTACATGCTGATAATTTAGTGTGTGATAGTAAATAACCTAGCCACAGTTAGACACATGGTTTAGGAAAGTGGTGTATGTGGCTTGTATTATATCTCATTCTATTGTGTGTTCATAATAAAGAATACTACAGTGATCCATAAGCTTGTGTTATTGTGATCTAATTCAATTCTAAATTTGTTTTCGTCTTCCCTATTTTTAAGTCTATCTTTAAGGATTGGATAACATTGTTTATATAAATGTGATTTGTTTCCCAACCATGAACCAGCCTTGCATCTCTCATGTAAGGCATTTTAATGATCATAGTGTACTACCTTTTATTCTGAAATCCATCACAAAACAAATGAGTGGTGGAAGCTCAACCCAAAGGTCTTGATTTTTGCGTCTTGAAGGATGTGTCTAATCGTTTTTTTGTGTTCCCATCCGTAAGTTTGACCATGAGACTTGACTCCACACAAGTGTTAGGGCTTTCCAAGGCCTCCCAGCCATCCTTGGTGATTATGTTAACACCAACACCATCATGTACGACTGTGTCATCCAATTGTATAAGTCTCTCCAAAGTTGAGAATGTCCTTAAATAAGATAACTTATCAAGACACTCGACATTTTGAGGACAAGAATATTATAAGGCATGCTATATCCCATGACGAGCGATATTTGCACTCACGTGGAAGTGGACTAGGACCTACAAGGGAATGTACATTGATCCTTCCCTAGGAGGTAGTGCCGATGAAGCCTATTGCCTCAAAGAAGATATATATTTTGTTGACCCATTAGAGGCAAAATTTGGCCTTCCTCTTACTTCTCTCATCCATTACATTTAGAAAAGTGAAGAGGACCAATTGGATTGGTTTGGAGAGCCAAGGGCTCCGAAACTGTGGCTCTTCTAAGTTCTTTTGAGATTGGTCACAGTTTCAATCAAGGCCTTTGGCAAGATTTTAGGTTCTCTTATTGGTTTTAGGATTGGCTCTGGAGTGAGGATATGCTCCATCTTGGAGTTAGTGGTCTGTACTCGATCACTTGCTTAAGGATAGGCTCTTGCACATTCCATCCAATTTGGTTCATCAGCCTTAAGATATGGATTAGCTTGGTCTTACCTAGATTTGGTCCTCTAAATGTTATATTCATGGTGGTAACCCCCCTTCCAATTTCAAATGTCATCATTATCATGCGTTTTGTGTATTCTTTTCGGGTGGTGGAACATATGGGCATAACACAAAGGATCCTTAGATGGGTTATTTACCTTTCTTCACATTCCTTGTTCCTTATTGGAATGGAGAGGAAATAAAACTTGGATCCTATTAGAAAATCATTTTCTCAATTCTCCACCATCCTGTTGTCACCCATTACAAGTGATGGATGTTCTCTATTTTGTAAGCCACTTATATAAGGAGTAGTCATTGTCATGTGGTGAGCACCTGGAAATTCCTAGTTTAGACACTAGATGTTGGGAAAATGTGGCCATATGGTCATGAGAAAACTTATGTAGACTTGGCACTCTGCCAAGTAGGATATGTTAGGAGATAACTTATGTAGACTTGGCACACTTTGCCAAGTCTACATGAGATTATGTAGACTTGACACACTGCACTCTGCCAAGTAGGATATGTTAGGAGATAACTTATATAGACTTGACACACTTTGCTAAGTCTACATAAGATTATGTAGACTTGAGGAACTCTGCCAAGTCTACATGAGATTATGTAGACTTGGCACTCTCCATATCCTACTTGGCACCCTACCAAGTCAAAATAAGCTTATGTAGACTTGTGAGCACTAGAGAAGATAGCAAGGCGAGGACACATTGTTCTCAGGTTACGGGGCCCGTTTGAGGGTCCAAACGGTCTTAGATAGTCATGGGAGTTGTACTCTAAGATATGGTCCGAGTCGGATAACATGGTCATTTTGGACCAAGTTGTGGGCTGTTGACTGACATGGCTGACCTATGTCCATGGTGGTGGCCTACTTCTATGCTAACCTTGTGTTGAGATGCCAAGCTCAACATGAGATGACACTCATGAGGCACCTGTGTGACTGGTTGTTGACATTTACATCACTGGTGGGTTTGGTAGTATCTGGCACCAATATATCTTCACCAGAGATTCTATAGCTGGACTACACCAACTAGTCCACATCTACCCACTCCACTTTAGCATGTTCACATTATGGACTGCTTGTATATACTCTAGTATGCGTGTTAGTCACTTTATCTCTTTGGTAGACCTCTTTTGTTGAAGAAGAAGAAGAATAGGTTTTCAGCCTCTCCATCTTGTGTGTCTCTTCTAAGGTTTGTGAGCTCAAGATTTATTCCTCCCTCCATCTTTTTATGGTATTAGAGCTTGGTTCATGCTAAGAAACTGAGGCGGCAAGCAAGAGAAGCACAAGAAGTGGTACGAGGATAAGAGCTTCACCTACTCTTCCCCCTTTGTGTTGGCTACTACACCCTTGTCGAGAGCTTTTCAGAGGCATCGACAAACAAACTCCAAATTGAGGAGCTGTCTTTGCGGGAGCGAAGCTACAAGGCAACTATACTATCCTTTGGACACCCATTTTTGGGACCAAAACGCATTTTGGGTGCATCTGGATCTCCGTTTTTCAATTTGCCCGTTCACGAGCACTAGGAGTAAGTTTTGATTCTCTGTAGAATTCTATTTTTATAACTACAGGAAGGGAATTTGGTTGTGTAGACACTGTGTGTACTGCAAAGAGGTCTTACAGGTGATATTGGGTGTATGAATGCAAGTTGAGATCACTGGTTGTGACAGTTTGGGTATAGCATAGTACCGCTTCTACAAAGAATAGTTTCTACAAAGAATACAATAGTACTGCAAAGAGGTCTTACAGGTGATATTGGGTGTATGAATGCAAGTTGAGATCACTGGTTGTGACAGTTTGGGTATAGCATAGTACCGCTTCTACAAAGAATACAATAGTTTATGCAGCTCAAACAAGAGTACTGTTTTTGGTGAGTTTGTATTGCAAACAATATGTAAAATGATGGAATTAACCAAATTGTTGCAAGCTTGACAAGAACAACTTCCATGCTTGGAGGTTTAGATTAACATATTTCCTGCTGGGAAAAGACTATTGGGACTACATTGAAGGTGAACATGAGGAGGCACCAGAGATACGGGAGATTAATCCAATTGCTGCAGATGTAAAAGAATACAAGGATTACAATCAAGGAGTAATAAAAGTCATATATTAGCTTTCTATTAGCATACAAGACACCATGATTGGGCATATACAGGATGCCAAGTCACCCAAGGAGACATTAGACACCTTGGTGAAGCCGTATGAAATTAACACCAAGGCACGAAAGATTCAGTTGAAGAATGAGCTTCATATTGTGGAGAAGAAAACATGTCTGTGAATGATTATGCCTTGAAGATCAAGGGCATTGTGGAATCCCTTGCATCTATTGGTGTTTCTGTTGATGATGATAATAAGGTGGAAGTATGTCTATGTGGTCTCGGGCCACAATTCAAAGCATTTAAGACATTTATTCAAACTCGGGAGAACATTCCCAACTTTATAGATTTGGTGTCAATGCTAATCATTGAAGAAAAGAGTTTGGGTGAAGACCAGGAGTCTTCATAAAACAAAGGCAGTTTCAGAGCAACAAGCCTTCTACACAAGTTCAGATAGAGGACAAGGTAGAGGTCCTGGACGTGGCCAAGGTGGTGGCTGAATAGGTAATCAAAATTATGGTCAACAGCAATAACAACAGTCATATGAATCACAAAACAACAATACACAAGTGGAAGAGGCCAAATTAGAGGTAGGGGGAGTCAAAGAGGTCGTGGAAATTGGCAAAGGTAGTAAAATGATACACGAGGCTATTTTTATTGTGGCAAATCTGGGCATGTGCAAGCAAATTGCTATAAGAAGCAAAATGACATGAGAAGTGAAAAAGTGCAACAAAATAAGTATGCGTCCTCTAGCCAAAGTAATGAGGACAATGAAAGGTTGTTTGTTATGCAACATGTGCTTAATGTTGTGTCGAAAAATGATATCTCCGCATGCAATGATGATGTATGGTATGTGGATTCAGGTGCTTCGAACCACATGACCAGTCATGGGGTGGTTCAAGGATATGAAAAGTCTTGAAAAGCTAGGTTTTGTTGAAACAGGGGATGATACTACTCATCCAATTGTCCATGTTGGAGATGTGTCATTTGTCTATGCAGGATGGTAAGGTGAAGTACCTTGCAGATATACTTCATGTTCCGAACATTACAAAGAATCTAGTTTCTCTTGGCCAAATGATTGAGCAAGGTTTGCAAGTGTGGTTTAACCCTTATGGTCGTTATGTAGAAGACTTTAAAGATAAGTGCAGGTTGGTTGCAAAAGGGAACAAAGTGGTAGAATGTTTACAATGAATGTAAATATGCTTGAAGTGAGTGCTGCAATGTTTGCAAATGAATCAAGAGTTGTTGTAGATACAGACATTTGGCATAAAAGAATTGGTCATGTAAATGTGCATAGAATGAAGTCTATGCAAACTAAGGAAATTGTGATAGGGCTGTCTAAGTTTAAAGTTGAGGGAATGCAAAAGTTTTGTGAAGTAGACAAATCATGTATTTCCACATGATAGGAATGTGAGCAGGAATGTGCTAGATGTTGTGCATTCAAATGTATGGGGTCATGTGAAGATTATGTCTATGGGTGGTTGTAGGTACTATGTAACATTCATTGATGACTACACGAGGAAAGTGTGGATGTATTTCATGAAGGAGAAGAGTGAAGTATTCACTCATTTTCAGAATTTTAGAGTGATGGTTGAAAAGTAGATAGGAAAACATGTGAAGTGCCTAAGGTCAGATGGAGGGGGAGAATACTTCTCCAATGAGCTCTCTGATTTTTTGCGGAAGAATGGCATTCAAAGATAGTTTACATGTAGACACTTTGCAAAACAAAATGGAGTTGTTGAGCGGAAAAACAGGCACATTGCAGAGATAACACGAGCATTAAATGCAAAGAAAAATATATCGTATAGCTATTGGGCTGAGGCTGTGTCTACAGTAGTTTATATCATGAACATGACTCCTACTGTAGCCATACATGATGTAACGCCAGAGGAGAAGTTTACTGGCAAGAAACTTGATTTGTCTCACTTGAAAGTTTTTGGATGTATTGCATATGTGCATGTGCCAGATGAGTTGCATACTAAGTTGGATCCAAAGGCAGAAAATTATGTGTTTATTGGGTACTCCCTTGAGAAAAAGGGGTATAGATGTTATAATCCTACTATATGTGAATTGAGGGTAAGTAAGGATGTTGTATTTGATGAGATGAGTAGCTAGTATGCTGCTGAAAAAGATGCTATTGGGGCTGATGTAAGTGGAAATGTGGTTGTATAGAATGCAAGTCAGCAATCACAGTCATTGAGTGGACCAAGGGAGTCCTCATCCAGCGGTTTTGTTAATAGACCATGGAGTGGCAGGCTCCGTCTCATAATACAAGTCCTGAAAATGTAGTTGGTACATCACATAAAGGCAAAGAGAAAGTGGTTGAGCCCCTTTGTATACCTGATATTTCTACAGGGCATTTTGCTGTTAATGGAGATTGTAAGTGGCTGGAAGATGAGCCTTGATGAGGAGCTTGGGATTCCACCAATGAGGACACCAGGTGTGAAGAAGGCTATGGAAGCCATGAATGCAAAGCTACGAAGATCTGGAAGAGTCAAAAACCCTGTGCAGAGGTTGACTTATGATGGTTATGTGGCACATCGCTAGGCTTTTATATGGCAAAAGTTGTGCAAGTTATAGAACCCACATGTTTTGATGAGGCTATTGGAAATGTGTGTTGGGAGAAAGCTATGGATGAGGAGATGGATGCATTAAATGGAAATGAGACTTGGGATTTGGTGCCATTGCCTGAAGGCAAGAAAGCTATTGCCTGAAGGCAAGAAAGCTATTAGCTGGAAGTGGGTGTATAAGGTGAAATACAACAGTGATGGCAACATAAGTAGGTACAAGGCTAGATTGGTAGCCAAAGGATATGCACAGACACATGAGATTGATTATGAGGAGATGTTTGACCCGGTTACAAAGATGGCAACTGTGAGAGCTGTGATTGTTTGCGATGGTTGCAGCTAAAGGTTGGTTTTTACATCAGATGGATGTAAAAAATGGGTTATTGCATGGCGACTTGCAAGAAGAAGTGTATATGGATCAGCCACCTAGTTTTGAGGATAAAGATCACCCAGAGTATGTATGTAAGCTTCGTAAGGCCTTGTATGGGCTAAAGCAAGCTCAAGTTTGTGTAGGTTCCATGAAAACCACATCTTGATAGTGTGCGGCATACGTTGGTGTTTGAGGGCCACTGTTGATTATGCATTGCTTTATGCAGTAGGTGTATCATTGCAGCTATATGGGTACACAGATGTAGATTGGGCAGGTAGCATCTCAAACAGGAGATCTACCAGTGGGTTTATGTTTTCATTGGGGAGTGCTGCTATGACATGGAGCAACAAGACGTACCCCACAGTTGCCTTGTCGAGTACAGAGGCAGACTATAGAGAGGAGCTACAGTGGGAGTGTGTGAGGTAGCTTGGTTACGCAAGCTACTTGCTTGGGGAGTGCTGCTATGACATGGAGCAACAAGACGTACCCCACAGTTGCCTTGTCGAGTACAGAGGCAGACTATAGAGAGGAGCTACAGTGGGAGTGTGTGAGGTAGCTTGGTTACGCAAGCTACTTGCTGATTTGAGGTTGCATGTGGAGAGAAAGGTTGCCATATATTGTGACAATCTTAGCAGTATACAGTTGGCCAAGAACCCATTTTTTCATGCGCGGACGAAACACATTGAGGTGGTACACTACCACTTTATCGAGGAAAGATTCTTGGCAGGCGATATCGACTTGGCCTACATCAAGTGTTGAGATGTCAAGCTCAACATAAGCTGACACTCACAAGGTGCCTGCGTGATCATTTGACATTTACATCACTGGCGGGTTTGGTAGCTGGCACCAGTATATCTTCGCTAGAGATTCTACAATTGGACTACACCAACAACCCCATCTACCCACTCCACTTTAGCGTGTTCACATTATGGACCGCTTGTATATACTCTAGTATGTGTGTTAGTCACTTTATCTCTTTTGTAGACCTCTTTTGTTGAAGAAGAAGAAGAAGAAGAACATGTTTTCAACCTCTCATCTTATGTGTTCTCTTCTAGGGTTTGTGAGAGTGTATGTGTGCTTGCAAGAGCTCAAGCTTTCTTCCTCCCTGCATCTTTTCAAACCTTGTCACTATATATAGTCTAAGTTTAGCAACCTTTGTTTATCATTAAGTTCATTGTGTTGAAGCGCTCTTGTAAGCATCCTCCATTATGTTTGGATCCCTATCCAAGCTCCTTACCTGGAGCACACACGTAATCAAAGTTTGCAAGTAGTAATATTATTTACTCTCCACTCCATTCTGCAATTCAATGTTGTGTTATGATTTTCTGCTTTTGTTATTATGTATTCTTTCAGTTTTGTGGTGAAAAAATGTCCAAAATGAGATCCTTCAAGGGTGAGCAGCATGTAATGCCTAACATCCCACCAGTGTCGAGATTAGGAGGTCACACTCTGAAAGACATACAATTTTGGAGTCTTGAATGTGCCGATGTTGATGTTTTCAATCTTGTTTTGCATTTTCAGGTTAACAACGTGTTTTGGAAGGGGATCCTTGTTTGCTATATGCATGATTTTTTGGCCCAAAAAAGCTTGGATTTGGTTGTGTTGAGCCAAGAGGTTTCTTATAGTAGCAATTGTGATTAGGAGTGGCATCCGCTCCAAAAACATCGTGGCTACAAGATCTAATTTGTGTGGATTACAATGTGGAAGTTGTCTTCTTTTATTGTTCATGCATTTTTTGTAATTGGTAGCATTAGAGCATATAAAATCAACAAAAATAAACCATTAGCATTTAATCACTTGCATATATCTACTTAATTAGGATTAATAATATTAAACATCCCAATAAAGTCTAAGAAACCATGAAAAACTAGAAAAGCCCACAAAATATCTCGTATATATCTACTTAATTAGGATTAAGAATATTAAACATCCCAATAAAGTCCAAGAAACCATGAAAAACTAAAACTAGAAAAGCCACAAAATAACGTAAAAACTAGATGTGGTGTGAGTCTATCAAAAATATGATCTACTAGACGTAACGTGAGCCTAGCAAGAGATGATGTGAGTCTACCAGACGTGACATGAGCCTAACACGACGTGCCATGAGCTAGCAAAATGTGCTGGTTTAGACATGATGCCTATAGTGGTTGTTGTACTTCATATAATACTGGGTAATTAAAACCACCTTGCCTTGAAGGTTTGTAAGGTCATACCTACTCATGTCTTGGAAAGGTTTTTTAATCATAAAATGTGTACCAGCTTCAATTTCCAAGTAAAATTCTTAAGCATTAAAGCCATCGGCTCACCAACCCTATGCTCCACTTGTAACAACTTAGCTCAGACTAGACCCTCGTGAGTTTTTCATTCAAAATTGAGTGAGCCTACCAAACATGAGTCTACCAAACTTGAGTCCAACCACCAAATCCACATGAGCCTCATTACCTAACCGAGTGAACCTTCCAGACGACTGAGCTAACATATGTGAGCCTACCAGACCTGAGTGAGCCCAGCTAGATGTGACATGAGCCAAGTTAGTCAAATCCATGTGAGTCCAATTCTCACTAGACCCATGTGAGCCTAGCAAGTCACATTTAGACGTGATGTGAGTCCACCATGGGTGTGAGGCATTATACCATCAACGAACGACACATACTTTGAACTTGTTTAAACTTTTATATCAACTTAGACCTCAATGTGAGGTAATGTTTGGTACTATCAAATAGAAAACATTTATACAAGTGCCAAATTACACAATCATTTGAACATCCTCTACAAAAAGTTCTTGTTCGTGCCTTCAGTTAAAAACACTTGCTATAATTGGGAGTCCTTTTATGTGCCTCTAATAAAAAACTTGTAGCTCATGTATAACATGAGGCATTGTGTTCTTTCTTGCACCAATGTGAGATGTTAAAAACTATGCTTTCCACAACCATGCTACATGGATGAGAAGTAGATTGTATATTGCATTTAAGCCAATATAGTATTAAGATGTTCTAGTAATGTCATATGTTTGTTAAGAAACTCAAGCTATTTACCTTGATCCTGAAAGGGGATGTATTTTCATGTTTTTAAATGTTTGTGATACTCTTTAGATTTCACGCATCAAGAGATGCCAAAATTTGACTCCACACAAATCATCACCAATTTCCTTAGATTGGAAGGTGTCTTGAGGATTTTGGAAACTCACCTAAGAAAAAACACCTTTCAAGAGGCATATAATGTCCTTAATAGTTTGGCCCTTAAAGATGGAAATTTAAATGTTTCGAATGATTTTGTCAAGGAGTTTTTCCAATGAATAATGCGTTGAGACCTTGAAAGCAAGACAATGTTTGATGCTTTGACTATTGAAAATGACCTTTCAAAGGTGCTTCCTCCATTTTGTTGTTGCCTTTGTTCTGCAAAACATCAACAATGATAAATTTTGTGTTTCGAAACTTGCATCATGAACAAGATTCATATTAAAAGAAAATAAGAGAAGTGCTTTTTATCATTGATTGTAGTGGAGATTTGGAGGAAACCTCATGGAAACAAAATAAAGCAAATATAAAAAACAACCTTCTTCAAATGAAAGCCAACTTAGAAAGAACACATGAATGTACAAAAAAGACATTGGTTTTTAATGAAGAAGTTGCTTTGATTAAATTTTTTTTTGTCATAAAATAAAAGACACGACCATCACATTCTTACACAATTTGTTTCACTTTGAGACACGTCAAAAACTAACAATGGTCAAAATTCAAGTAACAAGGAACAATGTGCTCTTAAATAGGTATGAAAAGTTTCACTTTGTGACATGTCCAAAACTAACAATGGTCAAAATTCAAATAACAAGGAACAATGTGCTCTTAAATAGGTATGAAAAGTTTCCATGTAGAATAAAAAACTAAACAAGAACATGGATATAAAGTCTCTAGGAAGAATGCAAGGGGAGACCTTGTACCGATCGTTTATTAGAATGACATTATTCAAGCACTATTCAAACCTCCTTTAATTCAAAGTATCTATTATTTGCAAAGGGCTTATAAGATCATCATATAACTGCTTGGTCCCTGTGGTATGGAACCATTATGTAAGGGCAAAATATTAAATAAGATAAATAATCCTAGAGTTTAAAATTCTAGCTTTATCAGGTGAGTCAGCAAAAACTCTTGCATGTAATACATTCTACTTAGGTAAAGTGACCATGTTTTGCCCCCATCGATTGCCTAAATGAGATGAGAGCAGGAGAAAAACTACTCTCAGAACTCTGATTAAAAAAACCACATTAGTCATGAAACATCATGCCTCTAAAAAAAAGATTTAATAAAATGGTGATGATCATAGATGGCAGTAACCTTGTTCCACTTCAAATGTGATGATTCGTCTCCTATTGTCACTTGAAATGCAAAACACCAAAATGAAAATGTGAACCCCTTTTGATACTAAACAATGTACCATAGCGGTTGCACATGATGGCTCGAGTTGCTGCAGCCTGTTG
This sequence comes from Cibotium barometz, assembly GCF_041138505.1. NCBI lineage: Eukaryota > Viridiplantae > Streptophyta > Polypodiopsida > Cyatheales > Cibotiaceae > Cibotium > Cibotium barometz. Next base: position 47,803,408 of record NC_141070.1, on the reverse strand, counting down.
GTTCCTCAAGAATAAAAAGAATGTACTATGGCATCTCAACATGAATTTCGCCGAGTAAAAAAGAATGTACTATAGCATATAGACGTGAATTTTATATTGAACAAAGATTTGGCTTGGCATGCATGCTTGCCTTTGAAGTTCTGTACTTGAAAAGAGCATTGGAAACATTCTACTTGCCTCTAACAACAGTAAAGAGCCTCTGACTAGAGAGAGCAGTCGATGCCAACATAAACAAGAATGCAATGAATGCCATGCTAGCAGACCCATTGGCTTGAGAAATAAAGTTGTCAACGTAATTCGCATTTGTGGTTACGCCAAAGGCCGCCGAACTTCCAGACAACAATAGGATGGAGCAAAACTGTCAAAGAAAAGTAGAGTGAGAGAAAGCAATACAGATCTCAAGCTTCTGATAAGTCTACTTATTTAGAAACCAGAAAAACAGAATTTACATGCAGAGAGATGAGATCCCACACATCTCAAATGGTTGCACATGACAGGAGGGGCCTGCTGATAATGCATTCATGTTGTACCATGGATATTTTGGAGTAGAACTTGATGTCTTTATGCATCTATTGTGCTTTAAAAAACTATTACAAACTAATTACTATGCATGTACATGAATATTGACACATCATAATTGTAGTAATTAGTATACATCTATCTTATTGGGCTGATGTACATGCATAGTAATTAGTATACCTACAATAGTGTTCACTAAACATCTTTAAATTTGGTCATAAGATCCTAGAGCTAGGATTTAATTTGCGGTTTTACTATCATAATCTCTTATAAATAAAAATATGGATTGGCATCATAAAAAAAGGCATCACAATTAGCCTCTGGATATCCATCCTAGGACTAGGATCTAATTTTCAGTCTCATCATCGTATTCTCTCACATAGCACCATAAATAGGGCATTACAAAAGACATCATGATGACAACATGCACACAAAGCCTAAGGTTAAGTGCAGAAGAGACCAGATCTGCTGCAGTCGAAGAGTAGGTGTGGAGCGCCATCGGTAGCAACCGTTGTCCTGATGAGGCCAAATGGTAGCCTGCAATCACACTTTGTGCTAAAGAGTACAAGAAAGACAACGTGGTAGCCGCGAGCAGATAACTGCATGACCACAATTTGCACTAGAACAGTAGCCCAATAGCAACAAGATGTGTGCAGATCCTAGATCCAAGCTATTTGAAATAATTACTGTCTGTTTTCTCTCTCTTTTAAAAAAATAAAATAAAAGAGAAATGATTACTTGAGCCAAAGCAAACTTGAATGGAAACCATAATAATAATGAAATCTACAAAAAAAAATCTCAAAAGAGGGAGTGCAAATAATGCCCCAAAAAATTTGTGAATTTATTTTGCAAATAATCAAAACTGTGGAGTTTCTAGGTTTGCATACATACATACTACATGGCTATGATTTCTTCTTACTTGAAGGCTGGTACAAAGCTGAAATTTGGGTCTGATGCGATGAGGCTGAGAGAGATGACTGTGAGGACAGCAGCGGACAAGCGCAGCACCAGCTCTGTAATCTCCGCAGATCTGCTCATGGGACTACCATAAACATCTCCTCCCCCGCCTCCAGGTGCCGCCGCCATAGCCATCGCCTCGCTCACTATCTCCAAGTCTTGGTTACGATCGCCCATCAAAGGGTTTCCCCCTTAATCTGCCCAAAATCGCCTCTTAAAATCCCTTCATCAGGCTAAAGATTGGCAAACAACCCACAAATCAAAAGCTTCATGGCCTCATAAGAACTAGTTTTCTGGGCTAAAATTAGCAGATGAGATCGCCCAAAATCACACCTTAATCGCCTAGAGATTAGCAAATAAATATTACTTGGATTTGGGCGTTGGCGTCTCCATGTTTTTGCGCTCGTTGGAGTTTCTGGATTGTGCTGAAAGCTTGCACACCCTGGACTTTTTGGATTGTATTAGCCGCCTGCCTTTGATATCACCGACCAGACTTGTCTGCAAACAAAGATTTTAAAAAAAAATAAAAAAAAACATAATATAAATACATAAAATAACAGGGTTACAAGAGTCAACAATGTTCATAGATTAATGGGCATCTTGTATTAATTTATATCTGTGTTTCCAAATGCATGTATTAAGCAAGCATGTTGCATCCTTGACTTCTACCTCTCTGCCTCTACCTTAATATTAGAGTAGAAGGCCTATTTTGATGTGTTCTTACTACTACGATTCAAGTAGGTGACCCTAATCTTGAGCCACTTCTGGCGCTCAAACAATTAAATAATGCATGAATCCATCAAATCTTAGAAACGCGAGAATCACGCCAGGTTCGACTTTACTCTTATTTTTTATCCAACTTAGAAGTTATGGATGCATAAAAAAGATCTATTGTAATGTGTTGCTAAGCTAACAAGTACCAAGCATGAGTAGGTGAATCCCATGAACTAGCTTCTACTATTACAACTTCTCTTAGCTTGCTTTTACCAAGGCTAATATAGATCCAACGGTAAGTAACTACATTTCAATTATGTAGCCAATCCCACTTATGTAGCTAATCCCACTAATGTAGGTGATTCTACGAATCTAGTGATAGTTTTAGTGGGTCACACTAAAGTAAATAACACATTATCATTAGATTACAATGAAGATGTGAAATCACGAGAAAAATTCACTAGGTCATAGCATCTGGCTAGCGGCTAGCAAACAAGGACCTATTTCTTTGACCCTTCAACTATTCTCGAAACATTTAATTTAGATGGTAAGTCCCACACATTGATTGGTGATCATTTTCACTCAAGGACAAAGAAATATTTTCTCATTTTGAATTGATATAAAAGTGTTGAAAGTATGTGCTTTCTTCATCTTGACATCATCTCATTTTGAATTGATATAAAAGTGTTGAAAGTATGTGCTTTCTTCATCTTGACATCATCTCATATTCTAATCACTTTGAGTACTTTTGATTGTTACATGACTTTTGGTTCCTTTCTTCCAATGATTCTTGGTAACTTTCATGATCTTACTAGGTCTACTAAAATAATGCATAGTAAAATCTTGTTGAACTTAAACTCTTAAGCTTCTTGCTTTGAGTACAACAAGAAGTACCTTAAACTTTTTTCATGCCTTTGATCAAATATCTTAAACTTTCTTCTCCAGAGTGCATAGTTTCTTCACATAAATGAACAAATAATGTAAAGAGAAGGCATAAGAGGATTATGTATCAAGATTGTGCCTAGGTTTATTGTATGTCCCATTCAATGCCCTTGCTGCTTATATACAAGGTGGTGGGGATCTTTTCTTTATGAAGAGTGCTTGTCTCTCTATCTTAAAAAGGAAAAAAACTAAAAGCATAAATCTTCCATAGAGACTTGTTCTAATGGATAATTGTCTCTATGTTCACCTTGTAAATACAACCTTTGATAAACAACCCTTACAATCAATATCATAGCTAGACAAATATATTATTATTCATGCTAATGTCCCTTATCCCTTGATGTATAATTGGGAAGAAGAAATGGGATATATGCCAAATTCTTATTATCCCTTAACCCTTAATGTATTATTGGGAATTAAGGGGAGAGGCCAAATTTTTCACACTTTACTATACATCAACGGATGCTGCACTCCTCGTTGGAAGAAGGAAGGTGGTATGGGGTAGAGAGCTCTACCAAAGTGCGGGTGGAAAAAGTGGCCTTGCAAGATCAGGTCGTGGTGCCCATGATGAGGGAATTGCAAATGAACCTATGGGGGATGTATGTGGCATGACATGTCGATATTGGGGATCCATTGGAACCCCAGGTGGCCATGACGAAGCACTAGACTATGTTGGGCTCATGGTGGGTACTGGGAGGACTAGAGGATATGGTGCCTCCACGTCCATCTGTTGCTCTCATCGAGCAATCTCATTGACTCACCCCTGAAAAATTGGTTACCCAAATCATCACGCACAGCGGCAATTGGTTGTAGACATGAGCTAAGGCACACCTCGTCACTCTCCACATTGATGCAATGTCATTGCATCAATGACATTGATGCAATGTCATTGCAGTGTCTTGCATGCTCTAGCCATGGTTCTAGTACCAGCAAAGCAATCTAGGATTGCATCCCTGCGCGATCAGTGAATGCCCCGATCGAGTAACCACCTGCCATAGTAGAAGCTCACAATTACCATATGTACAAATGGACGACAATGTTTGAGACAATGATTATATAACGATTTCACATCTTGAATTGTGCTTTAATTACCTTGCGAAAGGCTCGCTCAATTACCATATGTACAAATGGACGACAATGTTTAAGACAATGATTATATAATGATTTCACATCTTGAATTGTGGTTTAATTACCTTGCGAAAGGCTCGCTACACTCAACAGTATATCGGATGGGATTCCCATCTGCATCCAACTAGTATGGGGAGGTTTCCTCCTACGCTTTCAGCTCTGAGAAGATATCGTCGCCCACCTCAAAACCTCCACAATTTGCAGCTACCTCGCCTCCCCGCCTGTCATACTTTGGACGACTTGACGTATTATCATTGGGGTGCATGAAGATAGCAATGACCAAAGCAAAGACCTACGTGCACACACTAGTAAGTACGTTAGGGAGGGAAATCATTGAGCTTCACTTTGATAAAAACCAAAAAATCTTGCACTCACCTCTTCTTGGCCATCTTCTGACATGACATACAGATATCGGCGAGACGCGCAAGAACAAAGTCCTTTGCAATGTGAAGTTCGAAGTTCCTGCCTCCCGCACAGTAATCCCCCGGTGCTTTGCACATAGAGTGCACACCATAGTGCCATCATTCTGTAGGAACTCTGCAGCAAGCACAAAAGCCGACTCCACAAGTACCTCCCGAAAAACATTCCATCGAGGAACCACTAAATCGCCCTTGTGTGGTGACACAAATTTGTAGGAATATCAGCCCACACCAAGTGCACGCCTCCACCAAGGCTACCGAAGACGTCCATGCTTCCCCACCTCGTCAGAGATCCCATGAATCATTGCAATACTGCAAGATTCCTAGACAACAAAACATGTAAGGGGACTGCAAATGCCATAATGACAATGAATGGGGAGAGTCACTCACACTCCTGAGAGATCATATATGTGTTTTCGCTTTCCCAAAAGTGCGAGATGGAGGTGATCAATGTTGGAGCTCAAAACTGAGCGTAGGGGGTCCACCACAATGGGACAGTAGTCTTCATTTACACAACACCAAATACATGTTATGAGCGTTCATGAATAAATGATCTAATGAAATGCTCAAACATGTTAAGTTTACTTACTAGATCCCAAGAGGTTCGCCTCATCATCTTTTAAACTCTTCGACCCCTACTCTTGGGTTTGACCATGCGAAGGGGTCACCTGCTCTTTACCTTGTGCATGGGAATGCCACTCATCTTCATGCTCGTCATCCTTGGAATTACTGTCCTCCTCAAATTCGACATCTAAGTCATCCCCTTCCCACTCTGGTCGCCGTGATCTTTTTTGGGACGATGGAGGCATAGATTTCTTACCCTTTTTCTTCTCGGGAGTCAATTCTTGCTCTATGGCAGGCTTCTTGCCCTTTCTAGCCACTGCAATCAACCAACATTAAAACTTTAAATTCTCTAAAAACAAGCTTCATACTTCGTACAAATTAAATATTGTACCCAAGGAAACGTACCCTGAAACTGCTCTGCCTCCTCTAGAGGAAACTCCCTCTCTAGGCACCCTAACCACCATGGGAAAAGTATCCATGTGTCCTTGCCCCGACGCTCATCGATCTACTCTTCGGGGTACAATCCTGTCTCCTCTACCTAAGACAACACCCATGTGTTTGAAGGGTGCTCGTCGAGAATGTATACCCAATCACGTACACTACTTCTCCACCACCTAATACACAACCACTAAAGAAGTCTAAGAAACGAATACAAGAGGCATGACAACTTCTCCACCATGCAAGGCGGAAAAAAAAGAGTTTGGTACTTTATCCCTGTACAAGAGGCATCGTGATGTGCATGGCAGGTGTGGTTGCTGGTCAAGATCCAAGGTGGCACGCATTTGTCCTTTCCACCTAATTTGAATGCCTTCTCAAAAATGAGACTTCCTCTAAGATTTCACGGCATTAGTGATACCTACTCCAGAGTCTATTGTGGCTCTTTTGTGCATGCCGGCTACTATAGGTGAGCCCGTCTCTCTAGCTTCGCGTATAGTTTTAGCGTACACTCGGTCAATTGGAACCATTACACATGACGATAGATCCACATAAAGAAGGCTCTGTTGGATGGCGGAATCCGCGCATCCCTCATAGCGAACTCACCACCAGCCAATATGTCAAAGTAGTCTACATTTCCTGCATTATAAACAAGCATTCGGTTTCTAATTACTTTTAAAAAAATGAAATGCATCAAGAGAGCTGGAGATCTTACTCCTCATTCGAAACATGTGCTCGAGCAATCTTTGCTAGCTTCAGAGTAGTGAATTTGCTAGCCTTTTCACCCCAGCATTAGTATGAGATCACTTTTTTAAAGAACTCTTTCCTACAATCGAGGTTGGCAATTTGTGCCAGCTCATGTCCCCTTTTAGTGAAAAGTGCCTCCGTCTCCTTTAGGGAATCCCTATAGTTCTTGTGAAACATTTCTACATTCATCATGTATTCTCTACTCCCTCGCTTAGGCAAGCCACTGATCTTGGCTTGGAACGTGGCATCGAAGTTCTACTGCAATGCATTTATATTTATTTAAAAAACATACTTCAAAATCAAAACATTAAGAAACATAATTCGAAATCAAAACATACTGCAATGCACATACACCTTGAAAACTAATTGTGTCAAGAGTGCCATGGGAAGCTTCAACCACTTGGATCTATTGGGTCGTTGACAAGCGCTTTCTGGGCCCATGCACGATCAACGTCACTAAACTTTGGCAACAATGATTGTGGATCGACAAGACCCACACGTTGCATCATAAATATATCATGTGCCATTGTTTTTGGCACATGAATGGTAGTGACCCTGAAAAATTTGCATGCATTTTAAACAAGGCAAATGATGACATACACAATGTTTGTTCATTTCATAAAATAAAAAAACATTGTACAATGCACTTACTTGTTAATCATGTGTAGCACCAATAAGAACTCCGCCTCCTCTTCCTCAAGGAACCGGACCACTTTGCAATTCACCTTGGGAATCCTTTCTTTTTCAACTCGATTGGTATTCACCCATTCTTGCCAAGCTTTGAGGCGATGGTTTCCATCCCAAACAATAAACATCTTCCCAACCATGTGTTGCTATCCTTCGGTCTCCTCTAATATTGTGTCAAATTTACTTGATAATGATAGGTCATGGTCGGCTGCATTTCGACGGTCGAATGGTATGGGTGCTTTACCTGGGAATTCCTCTGAGACAATGAATGCCACCATTGTTGATTGATATTTTCTCTCCTCGATGCTTCTGAGATTAACCCCTCGATAGAATCCTCATTCATACAGATTGTTGGGTTTGCCAAGGAGGCAACAAAGTGGCAATCTAGGAAGGTAGTTTTGGTTGTCGACCAAGTGGTTCTCCACCCAATTCGTAGAGATGTGTCGATCAACCGCTTGGTCAAAACTCTGTTTCATAGACTCCTCTTCTTCTACAATCGTGGCACTACTGCTGGCCACACGATTGTCGGTGGGGCGTTGAAGAACCAGCTTCTATAATCAATCGTAATTGTGAGTTGTTTGTTACCTCACTTGATGTGGCCACTTGTGATATGCCCACATCTTGCGAGAGAGCGATCTCATCTTGCGATTTGGTGAGAGGACCACTACCACTCTTGAGGGCGTTGAAACCGTTGAGGCCGCAAGTGTTGAGAGAGCTTAAGAGATAGAGATAGAGAGAGGGTGAATCTTTGTGGAAGAGAGAGAGAGGGCGGCTCTTTGTGGGAGAGAGAGAGAGGGCGACTCTTTGTGGGAGAATGCCAACTTCTTTGATGTAGTAATAATGTTGGAAGTCCTTTATAATGCCAACTTCTTTGATGTAGTAATAATGTTGACACTCCTTCACAGTGCCAACTTCTTTAATGTATTTGTCCAGTTTTTTATAACTTAATGATGGTTATGTTTTTTGATGTTCATCTTGTAAACCATGATGAAGGTGAGAGAGCAGAGAAAGAGGAGAGAGATGTATGGATGCTAATTTTGATATATATATATATATATATATATATATATATATATATATATAGATTTTTAGATTTTTTTAAAAAAATAAATTTTAATAAAAAAATCAAAATATGTAATTAAATTATAACAATCGAATTAAAAACGGCCAACTTTTTTAAGGGTGTGCCATTTTGTTTTGTTCTTGTGTAGTTTATTTTTTCTCCTCTTTACAATGAGTTGTACAATCACATTCCCATCTTCTAAGAAAGAACTGAGTTTCAACAACGGACGAGTTATGGTGAGTGCAAAGTTTTTACATGAGCAAGTATCTCCCCACTTATTTTATGGATTGCAAGCCATAGTAAGTATTGGGACCCAAGAGTTGCACGTCCCTCTCTCAAGGCAACCTCTAGTCATCATGAGGGGGAGGAGTTCTACATACTTGAGGACTCTCTATCAGCCAATTACTCGATAATAGTTGATTCTTCATTGAACTCAAATCCACAACCAATAGCCATCTTAGACAGCCCGCCGCCCAGAGGTCTTCCAACTCAGAAGAATATAATAGATTTATGTAGCCCCTTTCAAGATAACAAGGATACCGATGCATCAGTGTTGCAAAAGGACATGGTAAGAGCATTTTAGAATATGTTCTTAGCATGAAGAAGGGAAACACATTAGCAAAGATTTTGTTAAATGTCAAAGAATTTATCAAGGCCATGGAGAATCCTAGACAATATAATGATGACATTGCATTTGAGTTCCCACCGACCATGGGAACATGCTCAGGAATGGAATCCATGGAGCATAAGTATGATCCCCACCACTGGTGGTCAAAGCCGCAAACCTCTAACATTGCCTTCCCTTAATTATGTCGACAAAGCCATTGCCTAGGTAGTTTGAAGTGTGTTAATGAACTTTGCCTGTGTTTAAAGAACCATAGGGTGTCTTGTTGCATGGGTCATTTTCAACTCCGTTTGCTGAATTTTCTTTATTCTCCACACAAGTGCAGGTGTGAGGTTTGCTCTTTTGGGGAGTTGATGCTGCAAGCGCTTACTCTCCTTTGTATATTGATTCGAACTTGTTGTGGTTTTGACCATGGACTTTGGTTTGGGTACCCATATGGTTGTATTTCCTTGATAGTAGCCTTGTGCTCAGCAGATCTTTTCGAACCCATCGCTGTCTGTGAGACGACAATCATGAGGCCTCTGTAAGTGCTTAAAGTTCTGCCATTTAGTAGGTGCTGGCCATGTCCGACTTTTGAACTGGGCCTTCCCCTGAATACGTTTATTACTCATTGTCTCCTTCCTCTCTAGTTGATTCTTGGGCACCCATTTATGTGTGCCCTTGTATGTTGGGTATTGTGTAGGTACATTCAACACAGTGGGTGCAGATTTTGTTTTCTGAGGTGTTGCTTCTGCAGCAATGATGATTTGTTTTCCTTGATTTTTTGAGGTCCATAATGGTATGGACATGACCTTCTCACCGATGCTTAGTGATGCTGTTCTTTCTTCCCATTGAATATTGCACTTGTTAGCACAGATCCAGGATCGTCCTAAGATCATCTCCTCTTCCATTGTACCTGCAGGCATCACAAACACCTTTCCGACCAAGGAATTATTAGTGATGAAAATATTAACATTTAAATACCCTTTGGCCTTTGTGGTTGTTAGGTGCACACTACGAACTTGCACATCCATGGGTTAAGGTGTGGTCTTCCTAAAGCTATCCAAGTATTATATGAGATTAGGTTGTTGCTGGATCCTGTATCTATTAATGCAACACTTGTTGCAATGCCTTTAGCTGTTGTGAGTCCCAACTTGAGTTGTGCTGGCTCAATGTTTAGGTCCCCTTCGTCCTCAAGGGTTACGGACGCCATGTTAACATGAATCAGGCCTTTCTGCATTTTAGCTTTTGCTTGTCAAGCCTTAGCCTCGTCTTGCGCTTGCTGGATCTTTTCTTTTGCTAATTGTTTCTGTTGTTTTAAGAGCTTATCTTGCAAGAGTATCTCTTGGGTTAATGGTCCAAAATATTTTTTCAATTTACTTCCATTGATATAGCCTTCCATTTGGATGCCGTCAATTGTCTCTATTTGGAAAGACCCTTGAGGTGTGATTTTCGATACTCGAAATGGTCCCATACCTCGGTATTTAGGTTTCTTTTTCCTGGCGTTTCCCACACCATACATTAGGACAAGGTCCCTTGGTTTTAATTCTTTTTGTTTGGGGTTTCTATCAAACCAGTGTTTCCTACGTAACTTTTCAACCATGAGCCCATGTGATGCTATCAATTGGGTCTCATCCAATTTTTCCAAGTCTATTAGCCTTTCCCCGCTAATGCATTCTCAGTTAGATGCTCTTGTACAGCAATCCTTAAGCCTAGGACTAGGTATTCCATGGGTATAACTGCTTCAACACCATAAGCTAGACGAGAAGGAGTATATCATGTCACTACCTTATATGATGTGCGGTAGGCCCAAAGAGCTGTTGTCAGCTTATGCTCCCAATCTGTTTGCCAATGTTTTTGTCACGATGGTACACAAAATCTTATTGGTACTTTTTGCTTGACCATTGGCTTGTGGGTAGTAAGGTGATGATTTTCGATGGATTTCAAAGAATCCTGCAAGCAAATGATTAATTATCTCATTAATGAAATGTGAGTCGCGATCACTCACCAATTCTAAGGGACAATCGAATCTTAATATGATTTTTTCATATACAAATTTTGCAGTTGTTCATGCATCCACTTTCTTTGAAGCTCTGGCTTCCGCCCACTTCGTGAAATAGTCCATGGCTATGATTATGTAGCGGGCTTGGGAGGATGGATGCGCCGCTGGACTAATCGGCCCCACAAAATCTATCCCCCATTTTTCAAATGGTTGCCTTATGATGATGGGAGTTTAGTGGCATTTTGTCTTTCTATTGAGGAACAACAAAACGTTGGCATTCCTTGAATCTTTTGACAAACTCTATGGCGTCCTCGAATAACGTAGGCCATCAGAGTCCAGCTTGGAATACTTTCTGAGCTATAATTTCTCTAGCAAAATGCTCGCCTAATATTCCCAAATGAGATTCTTCCAGTATGGTCACGAATTCATCCTCTCTTACGCACTGTCTGAGCACATTGTCTTTGCCTAGTCTATACAATTCTCCGGAAATCAATTGATATGGTGCCACAAGCTTGATAAGCCTCCACACCTTATCCTTGTTCAAGGGTACATCTTGCAGAAAGCCATAAGCCAAATACTCTAAGATCTCTTCGCTCCACTCACGTACCATATCCAATTTGAATAGACAAACATCAGGAAGGTCATCATCGACACCAGTTGTTGCTGGTTCTCCATTTGGAACTCTAGACAGGTGGTCAGCCAACACATGATGTGTTCCCTTCCTTACCATGATAGTAAAGTCAAATTCCAACAACAATAGTAGCCAACATGTGATTCTTCCCATGGTGCAAGGCTTGTTCACTAGATATAGCAAGGCTTGATGGTCTACAAAAAATATGAATTTGTTTGCCCCCAAGAGATAATGCTGATATTTCTTGACTGCGTAGACCATGGCCAATCCTTCTCTTTCTGTAGTGGTGTAGTTCACCTCTGCATCATTCAAGTGATGACTAGTGAAGTAAACTGGATAGTCCAATTTGAACTCACCAGGGCTAGCACCAATAGCAAAATTTGACGCATCAATGTGTACGTGGTGGAATATGAGATCCCAATTGGGGGGTTGCAATATGGGTGCACTTGCCAAGGCTTACTTCAGTCAATCATAAGCCTCTTGACACTCCTTGGTCCACTCAAAGATAATGAGAAGTTTATACAAGGGTCTGGCTATCTCAACATAAAATATAATAAAGCATCGGTAATAACCCACATGACCCATAATGAGAAGTTTATACAAGGGTCTGGCTATCTCAACATAAAATATAATGAAGCATCGGTAATAACCCACATGACCCATAAACCTTTGCACTCCTTTGTAGTTGGGCGGTGGTAGCTCCATGATCAGTTTGACCTTGCTATATCATCTATGGATATACCATTTTTTTGAGACTATGTGCCCTAGTATCACACCATGCTTGAACCAAAATTGGCATTCAAGGGGTTTAATATCCAATATAATCAGCAGCATTCAAACACTTTCCTCAAGCAGGTCAAATAATCTTCCCATCGAGAATGTGCACGTAGATCATCAATAAACACTTCCAACCACTTTTGCAAGTAGTCCTTAAAATTTGTGCACATTAATCATCGTTGAAAGGTCACCGGGGCATTTGTGAGACCGAACGACATGACCTTGTAAGCAAATGTGCCCCACATGGTATTGAAGGCTGTCTTATGTTGGTCTTCTGGTGCTATGGACACTTGATTGTACCCGAAAAACCCATCTAAGAAGCTGTACGCTTCCCTCCTAGAGCAGCAGGAATCGTATGTTATACCACCTCTAGCAGTACCCCTTTCATTTCCTTGTTGTAATTCCAGGTGAAACAATCCTTGTATTCCTTGAGGAGAGCAATGAGCTCTTCTTCCTCTATAGAAGTCAATATTTAGCAATGTATACGGGCCTTGCCTCTTCCCCTGGTCTCGCAATATTAACCTCCTTGACTTCTATCGGGCCATCGTATGATGTCGACAGCCCTTCTTCTTTTACCCTAGTGGCTGTTAGAGCCAGGCCACTCATCTATTTTATAGTTCTTGAAATGGTTGAGCACTGAAAGCCCATCTGTTTTATCCTCATTGTCCTTTTTAGCCTTTTCCATGATTTTCTTGGCCTCACGCTCTGCCCCTGCCAAGGCTTTGTTGCGTTTTCAGCATCCTGCTTTTGTAAGTTTGGATGTATCAGTTTCTTGAAGGGTGATTTTCTCTTGGTGCCTCCCTTCTAATGATATTTTGCTCAACTCTTCACCCCAATCCTTTGAGAATTCATCATGTCACCTTGTAGCCTCAAGATATCTCTACCATTGGGCATCCGTAGGTCTACTTCGCTAGTAGTAGCAGGGTGTTTCGTCGGGATAGGTACCATTTCTATCTCCACCATCGTTTGAGGCATTGAGCACTGGTACGGCTTCGTACCACAATATCTTGTGTACTTGATGTCTCCCCTCCTGATTCCTCATCCATGGTTTGCCAATTAACCATGCAGATAGAAGTCATGGTGCGGACGGTTCCAGATTCCAAATAGTGGGTTCCCTTGGGTTGCATTACATCAATGGTAGACAACACATGCATCCAATTTTCACTGAAATCAAGGGAGGTAATGATGCATACATTCTCGTTTCCTCCTCATCCTCGGTCTCCTCGTCTATAGGTTGGCATATTTGTAAGGATGTGGTTTGCTCCGTTGTGACCGCGTCATTACCAAACAGTTGCCCTTCCATGGGGTGTGCTTTCCAAGCTCTTAGATCAATCTTCAAGATTTGTGTCCCTGCGTACATATACATGGTCCAAGGCCCAATCATGCACCAATTTGGATTCTCTTCATGAAGGGTCATCCCAATATTATGTCATATGTATCAGGTTGGTGTAGGAAGTCCATGACCACAAATGTATGATGATAGCGAAACGTAAAAAGTTTGAACTTAACATTTTCCAAGAGCCCACCCAATGGGTTTCAAAGATGTTCCATCAGCCATCTTAATGATTAGATCTACTCTTTTTAAATCCGGTTTTCCCCAGTTTTCTTAGCAATGTTTGATAATGATGCTGACACCTGCCCCACCATCTAGGATAGCCAATTCTTGGTATCCATTATGATAAATCGAGATGGTAGCATTCGTGTCGTCACTCTCATAGTAGCGTCCGAGTTGGTTGCCTGGTATTTTAACGACTCGCATTTCCTTTGTATGCTTCAAGGGTCTTTCTGCCCAAGGTAGTAGAGCCTCATCAATATTATCAGCTGGCCTTAGTCCTCCCTCGACCCATTCTTTTACATCTATCCATAAGGTGGGTGAATTGTGTACCAGTTGCCCCAAGGGCATCTGGGCATGTATGGATAGTATAGCTGCGAGACTTCCTAATATATCGCTAGGTTTCTTTGATATAGAGTGTTCTTCCCATCGAGGGGTCTTGTACTCTTCCAAGGGAAAGAAATGAATAGATTTCCCCAACCCATTTTCCTCAAACATTCTAGTCATTGTGTTTATTTGGGAGTCCTCTTCAGTTCCTTCCAAAATCGGGGTTGGCATGTTCAAGACCCTATTTCGGGGTAGTTCATCTCGTGGATAGATGGTATCCCTTACTCGACTGGCCCTTGGCTTAGTTTCATAAAGTTGTTGGTACTCTTCAACTAAGACTTTGACATCTTCTAGCTTCCTTATTTCTTCGTCAGCATTGGGATACTCACCAACCCCCTTTGGGGTTGCTGGTTGTTCTCCTTGCTTTCACAGGTCTAAGCCTCCAAGGTTGACCCCTTGACCCCCTTCTTCCTTTGATTGTGTGGATATGGTATCAATTGTATCTTCTTTGGATCTGTCGGATTGTAACCCGTGTGTCCCCTTTTCTTAATTTCTTCACTCTTCTCCTGCGGCCAGATCTAGAAATAGTCACATTCACCCGATTCTTTCCCTTGTCTCCTGATTGAGCTTGAGCTTATGTTAGAACATTGAGCGGTGTGATCTTCCCAAATTGCACACTAATGGTACGAATGGTGGTCTAATTTAGTAGTAGAAGTGGAACCACTTGCTCGGTAGGGATGATCTTTGATCAAATGATCAACTCCACATTTAGTGCATGTGAGCACTGGCATGTCGTTGGGCGTGGTTGCCACTTGTTGTGGTTGGTGTGTACGATTCATATTCCTGTTCGGGAATTCAGCTACTCGATGTGGCCCACCGCATAGCATTGTAAAGGTCCTCTTCTCAGATTTGAGTTTATTTCCTTGCCCTTCCACTGTACCGTGGTTTGAAACACAAGTACTGGCGTGTCGTTTTGTAGGGCATAGTAATATGGTGTGACCTCACCCATGTCCTCGTTGTATTCACCAATTGAATTCTAATTCCCGTACCAGCTCAACATCTTCTATTGGCTCTTCAATCAATACTTGATTAATCTTAGCTTGTGGTGGTTGTGGTGGTAGAACTGGTGGTGGTAAGGCTGAAGCATCTTGTACCCAAAACATCCCCCTAAGTAAGACGAGTTGGGTTGTGTTGCAGTGGTAGTGGTAGTGGTTTGCACGGGTGGTGTCGGCAAGGCCAATGGGGCTCTATTTGCTGGTAGTTGTGCCACATTCTGAAACCTTGGAAATTTACACATTGACATGTCATGATTACCCAATTTAACACAATGCGCACAATACAGTAATGGTCTGCACATGGAGCACCACACCAATTCCCTGTAGGGGTAAAGGTGACTATGCCCATGACCCGACGTCTCTCTTCCTTCCCTGACCTTTAATTTCTCCAATATGGCATTGCTGAGCTCAGTCATATGTTTGACTTGCTTGCTTTGAGTTCCAATTTCTTGGTGACTCAAGACACGCGAAGTCGTGGTTGCTACAGACATTCTAACATCCTCGGGTTGCGGCAATTCTAACATGTTATCTTCATATTCGATTGCCAATTTGCAGCATGCATCAAGAGTAGCTGGCCGGGCTACTACCAGGTAATCATGCATTGTATGGTATCTAACTCCTCTCCTGAAACAAGGTAACAATTGATCATATGTCAATCTTTCCCGAATTTTGCATCTTGAATTCAAGTGTAGTCTCTCATAGATGCATCTTCCTTTTGATTGATGTTATGTAGTTGGGCCACAAGGCTCCATCTGTCACCACTACATGCAAAGCTGGGCACAAAAACATTCTTTAATTTAGTGAAGTTAACCTTGTCCTCAGGCTTAAGGGTTTTGAACCATTGATGAGCTTTTCCCTCTAAGGTCAGCGAAAAAGCATGTAGATTCAAAAATCTCTACAATGCTAGATAGGATCCCCATCCCCAGAGAATTTTTGGACAAGTTTTGAGATGATATAGGGTTTCATCTGGGAAGGTCAGGATTCTAGAGTAGAACCTAACTCCCTGACCATCCCCCTACCCATCTCTACTGCCATATTTAACAAGTCTGCCCTTGTTGCTACATTAAGGTCCATGGCTGGATTGTTTCTAGGTCTCTGGAGAATTGCCCACCCCCCTCCTAGACCTCGTCCCCTACCTGTATTGGCTCTTCTAGGTATCTCAGGTTCATGGATTGGTCCAGTTGTGGTACCTTGGTGGGATTCACCAATAGCGGCCTCCTCTATGTGTATGTAATTAAGAGCTCCATGTCTTGTAAGAATGTAGGGTGATTGATCATTAACTCAATATCCTTCTTGGTATAGAGTTGGTCCTCTACTTCTACAGCCCAGTTAGCTATGTTACCCTCTTCTTCTCTCTAGTTACAAACCCTTCCTCCATTCTAGATTCCTCGTTTTGTTGATGGGTTCCAAGTTCGGAATGTCTCCATCGCTTCTAACTGTAGCAATTTCAGGTTCTTTTCCTCATGATTGGAGAGGGTTAGCACTTCCTGTCTCCTTTCTCTCAGATCTTGCCCTATGAGTATCAAGCTCTTGTTTCTTTAAGCTCAATTCTCGGAGTTGTCGTTCTACCTCACTTCGTTGGAGGTCCAATTCCATTTCCTCAATGGTGGGAAAGAATATTTGACCCGTCCTAACTACACTTTCCATATCTCGTCTAATTCGAGGGGTGCCCGTATTTGATAGCTTAGAGGGGGAAGAGAGCTTGAGCTCTTGCAAGCACACACACACTCACAAAACCCTAATAGAGAACACACAAGGTGAGAGGCTGAAAATCTTCTTCTTCTTCACTCAACACTCAACACACCATATACAAGATAAGAGTACACACATATGAAAAGGTACTCAACCAAATACATACAAGGGTTCTCTAGTGCGAACCCAACTAAATGAGATGGTGCTATAACTATACCAGTCTCTAGAATGGCTATCACAGCCTGTCATCCCACTGGCCGCGTATCACCCATGATCTCACCAACCATGCCAGTGGTGTAAGTGTGGGACCTATCCCCCAGGCGGGTCATCAGTGTCCACTGCCTCACTAGACGAGCTCGATATCTCAACACTCCCCCTCGAGCTCAACTCCATCTCATGTACACCAAGCGAAGCCCTGAATTTGCGAAGCTTCTTTGTACCCAATGCTTTGGTGAAGATGTCAGCTACCTGATCCTGTGTGTGCTGACATAAACAAGGTCAAGGTCTCCTGCCAAGACCTTCTCTCTGAAAAAATGGTAGTGGACCTCTATGTGCTTCGTACGCGCATGAAAAACTGGGTTCCTGGCCAACTGTATGCTGCTAATGTTGTCACAAAAAATGACGACTTGTCTATCCAACTGATAGACCCAAATCTGCAAGTAGCTTTCTCAACCAAGCTACCTCACATACTGCCATAGCAGCTCCTCTTGTACTCGGCCTCTGTACTAGATAGAGCAACCGTAGGCTGCTTCTTGCTGCTCCAAGTCACATCAGTACTCCCCAAAGAAAACATGAAGCCACTAGTAGATCTTCTATCTAAGATACTACCAGCCCAATCAGCATCTGTGTACCCATGTACACATATCTCTATCCCAGTTTCATAAAACAGTCCACAATGCAAAGTAGACCTCACATACCTCAGTATGCGTCTCAATGCATCTAAATGCGGTTTCCGTGGAACCTGCATAAATTGACTCACCAATCCAACATCATAGCTCAAATCTGGCCTGGTGATCGTCATGTAGATCAAGCTTCCTACTATGCGTCTATACATAGTAGGATCCTCCAAAATCTCTCCCTAAATGTGCATTCAACTTGCCATTCTGATCCAATGGCACTAAGATAGGCTTACAGCATGTCATACCATACTTGGATAACATGTCCGAGTGCCATACTTTCTCTGCAGTAATCCAATACCATGTGGTGACCTAATCACCTCAATGCCCAAGAAATATCTGAGCTCCCCTAGATCCTTCATTTCAAACTTCTATCTAAGCAAGATCTTTACATCAAAGATCTCTACATCATGGTCCCCCGTAATGATCAAGTCATCTACATAGATGACAACAAGCACAACCCCTCTATCACCATGTCTCACATACAGCGAGAAATTTGCATTGGCTACATGAAAGCCAATAGTGATAAGATATTCAGAAATCTTGGCAGACCATGCTCTTGGTGCTTGTTTTAAGCTATACAAGGCTTTCTTCAACCTGCAAACATGCTCGGGGTGACTCACATCCTCATAACCAGGTGGCTGCAACATATACACCTCTTCCTGCAAATCCCCATGCAAGAATGCATTCTTTACATCCATTTGATGTAAAGACCATTGCTTTGATGTAGCCATTGCTATCACAACTCTCACTGTTGCCATCTTGGCAACTGGGTTAAAAGTTTCCTCATAATCAATGCCATATGTTTGAGCATACCCTTTGGCTACCAATCTAGCCTTATACCTGTTTATGCTTCCATCACTATTGTGTTTTACTTTGTACACCCACTTGCATCCAATGGCTTTCTTGCCTTCAGGCAATTGCACTAAATCCCAAGTCTCATTTCCATATAGTGCATCCATCTCCTCATCCATAGCTTTCTCCCAACACACATTTCTAAACAGCCTTATCAATGCATGTGGGCTCTACAACCTGCACAACCTTTGCCATATATGCATAGTGATGTGCCACATAACCATCATATGTAAACCTTTGCACAGGATTCTTCACTCTCCCAGATCTTCACAGCTTTGCATCCTCGCAGCTTTGCATTCATGGCTTCCATAGCCTTCTTTACACCAGGTGTTCTCATAGCTGGGGTCCCAAGCTCCTCATCAAGGCTTATCTCTGAGCCACTAGACTCTCCATCAACATGAGAATGCCCTGCAGAAATATCAGGCATACCAAAGGGCTCAACCACTTTCTCTTTTCCTTTATGTGATGTACTAATCACATTTGCAGGATTGGTATTATGACGCAGCCTGCCACTCCATGGTCTATCAACTAAACCACTAGATGAGGACTCTTCTGGTCCACTCAAAGACTGCGATTGCTGACTTGCATTCTGTGCAACCACATTTCCACTTACATCAACCCCAACAGCTTCTTTTTTAGCAGCATACCAGCTGCTCATCTCATCAAAAATAACATCCTTGCTTACCCTAAACTCACATGTGGTAGCAGGGTTATAACACCTGTATCCCTTTTGCTCAAGGGAATATCCAATAAACACACATTTTTCAGCTTTTGGATCTAGCTTAGTTCTCAACTCATCTGGCACATACACATATGCAATGCATCCAAAGACTTTCAGATGAGACAAATCAGGTTTTCTGCCCACAGTAAACCTCTCCTCTAGAGTTACATCATGTATGGCTGCAGTTGGAGTCCTGTTCATGATGTAAACTGCTATAGAAACTGCCTCAGCCCAATAGCTATGCAACATATTCTTCTCTTCCATCAATGCTTGTGCAATCTCAGCAATGTGCTTGTTTTTCTGCTCAGCAACTCCATTTTGCTACGGAGTGTATCTGCATGTAAAATGTCTCCAAATACCATTCTTCTTCAAAAATTCAAAGAACTCATTGGAGAAGTACTCTCCCCCTCCATCCGACCTTAGGCACTTTACATATTTTCCTGTTTGCTTTTCAACAACCATAACTCTGAAATTCTGAAAGTGAGTGAACACCTCACCCTTCTCCTTCATGAAGTATACCCACACTTTCCTTGTGTGGTGATCAATAAATGTCACATAATACCTACAGCCTCCCATAGACATGGTCTTCGTAGGACCCCATACATCTGAATGCACAACATATCCGTTACGTAAAAATACATGCTTTGTTTGCTTTCCAAATTGGCATGCTGCACATATTCTCTACATACCTTCAACTTTAAATTTTGGCAGCCCTGTCACAATTCCTTTAGTTTGTATAGACTTCATTCTCTACACATTCACATGTCCAATTCTTTTATACCGAATGTCTGTGTCTACAATAATTCTTGAACCATTTTGCAAACATTGTAGCACTCACTTCAGGCATGTTTACATTTAACGTAAATATTCTGCCCACTCTGTTGCCTTTTGCAACCAACCTGCACTTGTCTTTAAAGTCTTCAACACAACAACCATCAGGGTTAAATCGAACTTGCAAACCCTGCTCAATCATCTGGCCACTAGATTCTTTGTTATGTTCGGTCACTTTGCCATCCTGCATAGACAATGGCACATCTCCAACATGGGCAACTGGATGAGCAGTGTCATCCCCTGTTTCCATAAAACTTGGTCTTTCCAGGTTTTTCATCTCCTTGAACCACTCCCATGACTTGTCATGTGGTTCGAAGCACCTGAATCAATGTACCATATATCATCTTTATGTGCTACTTCTACATTTTCAGATATGACATTCACGACATGCTGCATAACAAACAATCTTTCATTATCCTCATTGTTTCTGCTTGAGGATGCATAGTTGTTCTGGTGCAATTTCCCATTTTGCATGTCAGCCTACTTCTTATAACACTCTGTTTGCACATGTCCAAGCTTACCACAATAAAAGCATCCACGTGTGTCATTATACTGCCTTTACCAATTTTCACGACCTCCCCCTGCCTCTGAATTGGCCTCTTTCACCTCCATGTTGTTGTTGTTGTTTTTGTGAATTCTGGGACTGTTGTTGCTGTTTTTGTGAATTCTGGGACTGTTGTTGTTACTGCTACTGGCCATAATTCTGATTACCTGTTCGACCACCTCCTTGACTGCGTCCACAGTCTCCTCTACCTCGTCCTCTTCCTGAACTTGTGTAGAAGGCCTGTTGCTCTGAACTGTTTTTGTTTTGTGAAGACTGTTGGTCTTCATGCAAGCTCTTCTCTTCTATAATCAGCATAAACACCAAATCTGTAAAATTGGGAATGTTTTCCCGAGTCTGGAATAGACGTCTTGAATGCCTTGTATTGTGGCCCGAGACCACGTAGACATAATTCCACCTTATTATCATCATTTACTACTGAGACACCAATAGATGCAAGGGATTCCACAATACCCTTTATCTTCAATGCATAGTCATTCACAGATATACTCTTTTTCTCCACAGTATGAAGTTCCTTCTTCAACTGTATCTTTCGAGCCTTGGTATTTGTTTCATAGAGATTTACCAAGGTGTCCCACGCCTCCTTGGGGGACTTGGCATCCTGTATGTGCCCAGTCATGGTGTCCTGTATACTGATAGAGAGCCAATACATGACTTTTCTAGCTCCTTGGTTCCAATCCTTGAGCTCTTTCACATCTCCAGCAGTCGGATTGATATCCGATATCTCCGGTGCCTCTTCATGCTCACCTTCTATAGTCCCAGTAGCCCTTTCCCATCAGGAAATTCGTCAACCTGAACCTCCAAGCATGGAAGTTATTCTTATCAAGCTTCTCAGCAACAATCTGGGTTATGCCATCATTTGACATCTTGCCAGATACACAAATTTACTAGAAATAGCACTCTGGTTTGTCCTGCTGCACAAATTGCTGTATTTTTTGCAGCGGTATTGTAGTACACTCAAATGTCACAACCAGTGACCTCAATGTGCATACATACACCCAATGTCACCTGTTGAACTCTTTGCAGTACACACAGTGTCTGCACAGTCAATCTGTCTTCTTACAGTTCTTAAAATAGAGTTCTGTAGAGAGAATCGATGACTTACCCGCAGTGCTCGAAATCGACTGCTTTCTGAATAACGGAGGTCCAGATGTGCCCGTGGTTAGCAGAGGTCAGCTGAGGGCAATTGCTTAGTTATGAGAGGTTTTAGGACAAGGATTTGAAGCTAGCTGATGGTGGAGAGCACTTTGGGACTCTAGAGAGAAGATTTTTGATAGGATACAAAGAGAGGACTTCGGAGGTAGAATTTGAGCACTTTCATGTCAGCTGCTCTACTGGAGATGAGTTTCGTGTCGACTGGATGTCAACTATGGTCAAGGGAGGCTGTTAGGGGGTAGATCAGAATCATTGAAAGTAGGAGCTCACCCTAGAGGACAACCTGAGTCAGCTGTGTTGGATTGATTAGGGAGGTTGGAGGGTATTGAAGAATCCAATTGGAGCAGCTAAGGATCAGGGGACCTTTGTTTGGTGTGTTGGTACCTAGTGGTCTTTTTGCTAGGTTGTGATGCTTGTGTTAGTCTCCCCTCATGGTGGTGTGCTTTAGACAGAGCTATAGAGGCAATATCTCCTGAAGCCATCATCGGCAGTGCTTAGTCTGCCAAAATATTAAGGCCAAAAGGATAAAAAAATGCTAGGAAAGTTTCATTCTTTAGACATCCAAGTGCATATGAAATGGAAGTGCATAAGCATAGATTTCATTACTGGATTACCTCTAGTTAATGTAGGACACGATTGTGGTAGATTTTTTAATGAAGGTCGCTCATCTGTGAAAAGGACTTATCATCTACTCTTGATGTTGCTAAAGTCTTTTTGAAGGAAATATTTGAACTCCACAAATTTCCTAGAAGGATAGTCGAGATGCTAAATGTAGATCCCACATTTGGATGGCTTTCTTCAAAGCTATGGGTACCTCTCTAGATCTTAGTACTACCTATCATCCAATGGTCAAACAATAGAGAGGGTGAACCAAGTAATCAAATATATTCTTCACACATTATGTGGATGAGAACCTAAAAGATGGATGAATTATCTACATTTGGTAGAATTTTCCTATAATGTATCTCATCAGGGATGAGTCTATTTTTAAAAAATTATGGACAAGATTATGTAGCCAAATTGGTCAGATCCACTTAATGGACAAGATTTTGTAACACCATTAAATTGGTCCGATCCATGATCAAAGTGGAAGTGTCAAAGAAATTAATGTTAAATGAAATGGAACATCAAATGCATACTATAAAGGACATCAAAGTTGCTCATGATCAAGATAGAAAAAAGTAGTATGCCAATCTGAAGTGGACTACTAGAGAGTTTGATGAAGATGATATGGTCTTTCTTCATGTGCAACAAAAGAGAAGTTCACTCTCTTTAGAAATGTATGAGAAGGTCCAGATATTGTAGACCACATGTGATTATGTAGAGAGTCAAAGATCAAGATTATGAACTTTTACTTCCTTTCTACTTGAAATCCATGTTGTCTTTTATGTGAGTTTATCCAAGTCATATTTTGGATGATGAGCATGTTACTTTGCAAACCCAAGGTGAGAGGCTTCAATGGTTAGGAGTGATGGGATTTTGTGCAGAGTTGAAGAAGAGGCTAATTCTTGGATTTTCTTTTGAAGCTATTCTTGCTCTTCCACAGTCCATGTGTGCTTTATCTTAGCTTTCCCCTTATCTAGCTTTTGGGCATCCATACCTACTTTGACGTGACATGTCAATGTAGGGTCCTTGAGCATGATGATAATTTTGTTAATTTTTCTTTCATCGCTCTTGGAGGGTTACATCTTCATATGAACTACATCTTTGGCATCTAGATTTTTCTTCTTCCTGTTGGAATTAGGGTTGCAGGAAAGCACACAAAGCTTGGAGAAGAAGAAGCAAGAATGCACACAACACAAAGTGTATTAGATTGTGTCAATGTACAAAAGATAAGTTAGCCCTAGAAGGATGGGCGTATATACAAGCCGGGGGAAAAAACCTCCTAAAGAGAGAAAAAGTGCCCCGGCGGTCCTAAGTGTGTTCACACACATCACTGCCTATGTATATGGCAACAAATCCCCCCTGGGAGTGATGGTGTGAACGAGAGCTGGCACTCATGTATAGGGGAGTGCCATGCCCGAAGTAGATCAATCCACAAAGGGGAGCAAGCCCAAAGCTTTGCGGAAAGCTTCGAACTTCTCACGAGGAAGCGCCTTTGTGAAAAGATCGGCGAGGTTGTCCTGTGTTGGCACATAGGCCAAGCTGATCTCTCCTGCTGAGAGTCTCTCCCTGACATAGTGATAATGCACCTCAATGTGCTTTGTGCGAGCATGAAAAACTGGGTTTCTCGCAACTGCCAATGCGCTCTGACTGTCAGTGAAGATAGAGGTGGAAGACTCCTGTCCAACACCCAAGTCAGCCACCATAAGCCGTCTGAGCCACATACACCCAACCGTAGCTGTGAAAGCTGCCCTGTACTCAGCTTCACAACTAGAAGTGGCCACAGTAGGTTGCTTCTTGCTCAACTAAGATATGCATGAGCTACCGAGCATGAAACAAAAACCACTTGTGGACACTCTTGTGTCATAGCAACCAGCCCAATCTGAGTCCGAAAAAGCATGTAAATCTGGCGGCAACGATCCCCCCTTGGGATAAAACAACCCAAGATGTATGGTGCCACTCAAGTAGCGAAAGATGCGTTTAACTGCCTTCCAATGCTGAGACCCTGGGCTATGCATAAACCTGCTCACCTGTGAGACTGCAAACTGAATGTCTGGCCTCGTAATGCATACATAAATGAGGCAACCAACAGCTGTCTGATAGAGTGTGACATCAAAGTGATCTCCAGCATCATGAAGACTCAACTTCAAACCTGTCTCCATTGGAGTAGCAATAGGCTTGCAGTCTTCAAGGCCAAATCTCCGCAACAATGTTTCAATATACTTTGTCTGACACAAAGCAATACCTCCATCACACTGCTTAAATTGTATCCCCAAATAATGATGCAAATGCCCCAAATCTGACATCTCAAAAGAGGCATTCAAATCAGCCTTAAAATCAGCAATATGACTCTCATTTGGTCCTGTGAGCAGCATGTCATCGACATAGAGAGCAATGATTAGATGTACACCATCCACACGTTTAACATACAAAGTGCTTTCTGTTGGACTATTCTGAAACCCATGTGCAGTCAAATATGCATGTATCTTTTCATACCAAGCTCGTGGAGCTTGCTTTAAACCATATAAAGCCTTTTTTAACCTGCACACTTTGTTTTCCTGCCCTCTTTGAACAAAACCACGAGGCTGCGATACATACACCTCCTCATGCAAATCTCCATTTAAGAACGCAGTCTTTATGTCCAGCTGATGTACATTCCAACCATTATGAGCTGCCAATGCACAAATGCTACGAATGGTAGTCATACGACAAGTGGGAGCAAAGGTCTCATCAAAATCAATGCCCTTTTCTTGAGCATAACCCTTTGCAACAAGTCTAGCCTTATAGCGATCAACACTGCCATCTGGCTTTCGTTTCAACTTAAAAACCCACTTACATCCAATGGCCTTTTTATTAATAGGCAAATCACACAAAGACCATGTACCATTCTTCATTATGGCATCATATTCACTTTGCATTGCAGCCAACCAATTTTCTGAATTTTGTGCCTCATCAAATGAAAGAGGTTCTTCCTCTTCACACATATTAGACACAGCCAAAGCATAACAATCTGATGCATAAGAGGCATGCTGAAAACCTGAACGAGTACGACTAGGCATAGGTGCATCAATCTTACTATCACGCAAGGTTTGCACCAGCCATTTAGGCATACCTCTAGCCTGCTCATTTTCAGCCCTATCCTCATGAATTACATCCTGTAAATCTGCATCAGAAATAGGCTGATCTATGATATCGTTTGAAATCTGCATAGGCTGAATATTTGCCTCATTAGGACTTACATTTGAATTCCCACCTGTAAACAGAGGCAACAATGTATCAAATACATCCCGTGAGCTCACACCTGTCTCTTTGGTACATGATAACAAAGGCTGCACAGCATCTTCTACAAAAACAACATCTCGACTAATCAAGATACGCTTTGACTGTGGATGATACAATCTGTAACCCTTGCTTTCAGCACTGTAACCAACAAAAATGCATTTGACAGCCTTATCATCCAATTTTCTGCGTTGTTGCACAGGCACTAAAGCATAGGCCAAGCAACCAAAGACACGCAAGTGACCAATAGAAGGCTTCCTGCCATGCCAAGCTTCATATGGAGTAATAGACTGCAAGGCCTTAGTGGGACACTTGTTGAGTACATATGCAGCACACATGACAGCCTCAAGCCAAAACGCATGTGGCAAAGCTTGGCTCTTGACCATACATCGTGCCATCTCCATAAGTGACCTGTTCTTCCTCTCAGCAACACCATTTTGCTGAGGGGTATACGGCACTGTACATTGGTGTTTTATCCCACGACTAGCCAGAAATGCATCAAACTCTTTAGACATGTACTCCCCCCCTCGATCAGTACGGAGGGTGCCCACAGTACAATTGGATACATTTTCAACCATAAGAAAAAACTGTTTGAAGCACAATAACACTTCGGACTTTGCCTTCAGTGGATATACCCATGCATGCCTTGAGTAATCATCAATGAAAGTCACGAAGTACAAGTGTTTACCAAATGACGGAGTTTGCATAGGCCCACATACATCACTATGTACAAGCTGCAATTTGCGAGTGGCCCGCACAGTACCATCCTTTGGAAACGCAGAACGCTGCATTTTGCCCAAAATACAGCCTTCACAAACATGTTTCAATGGTGCCTCAAGAGGGGGCAATGAAGCAACCATATCCAATTTCTGCAAAACGCAGCAAACTAGCAAAGTTCAAATGACCAAAACGAGCATGCCATAGTTTTGCATCTGAAACTGCCTTTTCATCAGAAACTGCATTTGCTGAATCTTCCACACACTTGTCATAAGAATTGAGCCTATACAGCCCACGAAACAAGGTGCCAGATGCAATAATCGTATCACCAGAAGTCAAATCATGAACAGTACATCTGTCATCCACAAATTTGATTACAAATCCAAGTCTAGCAAGCGCAGAGACAGACAATAGATTCTTCTTTATCCCTGGCACATACAAAGCATCTGAAAGTGTGAAAGCGCTACCATTTGCAGCCGTAAGCATAATTTTACCAACGCCCTTCACTGGGTAAGAAGCATTATTGGCACATGTGACAGTATTCCCATTAGGGACAGCCTCAAGAGAAGTGAACATATCACGATGCGAGGTAATGTGCTTTGTAGCACCACTGTCAAAATACCATACATGAGAGTCAACAGAAACTGCCAAACATGCATCATGTACAGATGGGTCATACTGGCAATACACGCTAAACGCCCATTCTGTATCCTGCACAACATTTGCAGAATCTGCATTTGTAGAAGCATCCGCTATTGTGGCTGCATTTGACTCTTTCTTCTTTGCCTCTTTAGCCTTTAGCTTAGGGCAATTCTTAATGACATGATCATTTGCCTTACAATAGTTGCACACCTGGTCTTTTTCTTGCCTTTATCAAGAGCCTTCTCAGACTTATTGTTGCTACCTGTGGAAGTAGAAGAAGTTGCAGACCTACTAATAGGAGAAGAAACCGTGGAAGGGGCTGCCTTACCACTTCTTCTCTGCTGCTGGGCAGCCATAAATGCTTGATCAACTGCACGCTGCCTGGCCCTGTTTTGCCTGGACTGCGCTTCTTGCAAGAGCTTGTTGACTAAAGTATCATACTTGACAGCATCAGGTCTGTCCTCATTAAGAAGTCTCCACGTGGAAGCAAAAGTCTGATATGTCTCAGGTAAAGCATCAAGAACAGTCTGCACAAGAGAATGATCAGGAATAATCTCACCTGCAGATATCAACTGTTCTTTGAGATCTTTAATCTCAGCAAGAAAAACATTCATGTCATCATCTTCTTGCATAATCTTCAATTCTAGCTCTTTACGCAGGTAAGCAATTTTTGCCTCATTACGACCTGCATACAAACCAGCTAGAATATCCCAAGCCTGTTTTGCTGTTTTAGCTGAACGAATATGTGGGGTGATGTTCCGTTTGACAGAAAGTGCAATCAAGGCATGAGCCTGCGCATCTTTACCATCCCAACGAGCTTGTTCAGCAGTGGGTAAAACAGCAGCAACAGTAGAGCTGCTAGAACCTGCAACATCCTCAACAGATCCTACATCCACAGAACCTGGACGTACATCCATACCCTGCACAATGTTCCACACTCCTTTTGCAACCAAAACATGCTGCATCATGTATGCCCAAAGTGGGTAGTTGCTGTCTCCATCCAGTTTGTCTTCAGCAGACAACATGCGAAATACATCATTGCTGTTATCAGCCATGGCCACTGACTGAAACTGATGCAAAAGCTACCTGTAATGAAGCAAAGACTGAACAGAAGACAACTTGTGCTATGTAGCACGGTCCACAATAGAACACGAATGCCTGTTTTGCAGAAAACTGCACTGTCGAGATTTCTGCAGAAAATGACGAAAACAGCTGTGCAGAACTTGAAATGCAAAAACGGAGCCCGAAACGACCTCAGATGCAAATTCTGAGAACGCTGAGCCCTACGGGCATATTTGCAGAGTGTAGGGACCTGCAAGCGCTCGTGAAAACTCACCTCAATCGGAGAACGTGAGTCGGAGGGTACTGACGGTGTAGCCCTGGGAGCCGATGCCTGCTCTGATACCAATTGTTGGAATTAGGGTTGTAGGAAAGCACACAAAGCTTGGAGAAGAAGAAGCAAGAATGCACACAACACAAAGTGTATTAGATTGTGTCAATGTACAAAAGATAAGTTAGCCCTAGAAGGATGGGCGTATATACAAGCCGGGGGAAAAAACCTCCTAAAGAGGGAAAAAGTGCCCCGGCGGTCCTTAGTGTGTTCACACACATCACTGCCTATGTATATGGCAACACTTCCTTGGTGGTATTGTTGAGCTATTAGAGTACCTTGTGTGGTCACCCATCCCTATGTGGTTGAATCATTGTATGAAATTTGGTTTCTTTGTTGCTTCAAAATCCACACTAGCTTGTCATCAACTTTTCTCAAAATTTTGGGGATACTTTCCTTTGGAATCCATACATGTTTTGGCTTTTTGTTCTTGGGCTTTGGCTATTTGGCAGGCACATAAGTTGGCTTCCTTGGTGCCTTTAATACCCACACTTGCTTTATTTGGTTCCTTGGGCCTTTAGGAGAGAGTAAGGTAGCAAGATTGGAGGTATTTGTGCTAGCCTTTGGTTTCTCTTGCAGTGTCTCCTTGATTTTTTATGAAGCTTTTCCCCTTTTGGTTAGACTTTTGCCTCTTTGGCTTTTGATTTTATAGGTTATGGTAGGGGTTGATTGGATGAGGTTTTGATTTTATGGTTAAA
Source organism: Cibotium barometz (assembly GCF_041138505.1). NCBI lineage: Eukaryota > Viridiplantae > Streptophyta > Polypodiopsida > Cyatheales > Cibotiaceae > Cibotium > Cibotium barometz. The sequence continues at coordinate 47,774,244 of NC_141070.1, read as the reverse complement.
TTGACCTTACCAGCTTGATGGACTTACTTTTAATAGAATTAATAACTTTTGAATCTCTAGGCGCTACAAGACAGGGCTATGGTAGTCCATGGTAGGAGAGACACCACAATGACACGATCAATAATCAGAGCATGCTTATAAACTATGGTGAGCTTGCTAGATAGTATGATTTACAGGTTTTTGAGGTGTAGTCATGTAGAGTAGATCAAGAATTATAACATGCCGTGGACGTGCAATCTCGATATGGACAGGATTTTCCTCATTGCCCAGGTGTATTCTAACCCATCCCCACCTTTTGCATTTATTTCAATCTTTTTATAATTCTCCATCTACTGTTTGTTTGAGTGCATGCTTGCATGGTTAGGTATCTGATCTATCAATTTTCTAGTTATTACTTTTGGTAACATTTAGGCCCTGGTCCTAGTTCAATCTTCCTTGAGATCGACCTTAGAGCATGCCAAGTACTCCATCTTCCTTAGTGTGCCTGCTTTAGTTAGAATAGAGTCTCCTAGGTGAATTGTGAAAGTGAAACTAGTTTATGTAAATAAATTTAAAAAAAACAAACAAAAGCAAAAAAATAATCACCCGCAAACCATCATCATGTGTGATCTAGGTAGGACTTTTGGCTCTTAGGGATGTAGCCTTGGGACCGAAGCTTGATCTCCATGGGATGGGACCTTGTGGCTAAAAATCTATCAATAAAGGGGAAAAAAAACCATGGTTGTGTGGAGGTACTTAGCGGATCTTAGATACTCTTGTATGAGGTCTTTGCTCTAGAGAGTGGTGCCCTACTTTAATATTTTTAGAATCAAAATAACAAATGGTTATAATAACCACTTAAAGAAGTTTCATTTATGAGGCTAGATAATAGCTAGAGATGGTTTCACCAAAGGATAGTGTGTCAAAACTAATGTCATAACCCAAGGCATGCTTTTTACTCCTTCTTAGATTAGACTAAATTTGGACCAATCTTCATATTACCCTTGTCCTACCAGTCGTTAAATATCATTCCCCTCCACCACTGCTTGATTGGTGTTTGCATTTTGCTTAAATGCACCTTATTCGTGGTACCATGTTGCCTTACACACCTTCCAAGACCTCTGACATTTCATACATCTAGCAATAGCCTCAACCAATCTTCATCAACATATTCCGAGGATGAAATCTACATCAGGAAGGGGGGCATGTTAACCCTCATTGGAAACCTCTCCAGTGTCATTGTATATTTTACGTGTGTGATCACCGCTTGTCTATGAAATGCGTGCCACATGATTAATAATGGATATTGTATTCTTAGATTAAGTATTTGCATAAGCCTAGGCGGTCATGGGTGGATAGCCATGGACCTATAATGAATGTAAAGGGTTGTTGAGTCTTATCGGGGGTGTAACTTCTATGTTATGACTACATGTACAATGCTAAAACAAATCATCCTTGGAAGGTGATAGATAGTCAAACATGATTGCAACACAGATTGGACAATGAGAACAACCACAATCAAGCTTGCATAATAGACGATAAATGTTCTTCTTGTTGAAGCCAACATAAGGAGGATGCCGCATACAACATGCAATGCCTATAGTTAGGTAATGCATGGTGCAAGGGGATAGAATTGTAGGTAGAACAGTGGCTCCACAACATCTCTCCCCTAGTGGTGCATAAAAATAGTGTGAGTGGGTCTGGAAAGGGGGAATACTTATCTGCCCTCAATAGTACCATTCTTGGTGGAAATCTAGGTCCAGGATAGGGTCACTTGTGTCAGTCCACAAAAAGTCCATGCTTATGGCCTATAGTCACAACAAAGTCGTATTTCATTCTTCTATTTGATATGTGCTCCTTCTCATCATTTTTTTTTTGAAATGTGTATGGTTAGTTAGTTTTTTAGTATGTGTATAGTTGCTATATTATTGTGCATTGTTGAGTTAAGCTAGATTGTCATGCGTTAGCTTTTTTCCAATAGGCTCCCTCTTTATATGGACATAAATTTTGTCGAGGAGCAAAACATGGAGGAAAAAAGTAAAGAATTTAGCATAAGTCCCCCCTTCCTACTTTCTATCATACCTTGACCTCATGGAAGGTATTGTAGGTTTTTTGCAACTATTCCTTCCAACTTTGCTCCATCAATGTTTGTTGGCTACTAGGAGCTCTCTTTGTTCCTTGTTATGGTGGTAGGTCAACTTCCAGCTTTAATGGCACGGTAAAGGGCTCTCATAAGACCGGATGGAGCTTATGGTTTCACCAGTATTGATGAGCAATGGAGTTAACGTGGGTTGCTCGCGTTGGGGCTTGGATAGCCATCAATGGTTTTGTAACCTTTAGCGATGTAGAGGCTTCACCAATGATCACCATGTCTTGTGTGATAGGGTTTCTCTTTGGGATCTAAACTTTTTTGGGCGTTAGTAGTGAAGGTTCTTTTACAATAGCTTTTCCTTTATTGGCATTTGAGCCATTGAAGCCTTTGTCCATCATTGATGAGGAGGTTTGGAAATTGGTAAGTGGCGGTAGTGAGACTAGGAGTATACTTTTATGTTTTGGTATCCAAATACAATGGTTACTCTCGTAGTAGACTTAAGCTTTTAATAAGCATTTGGGGATCCATTTTGGGGTAACCTATGATTTGGACTTCCTATGCTAATTCTTGTGTTGAGGTCCTCCTTTCTTGTCGGTTGAGGTGGTATGGATTGAGAAACCTTGGGAATCGATTTCTAGGTAGATTTGGGTTATCGCTTTGTAGCCCGTCAAATCTATTTGTTCTTTTGATATGCAGGTGTCTATTGTGTGCAGGTAGAAGGATCAAGAGTTTTTTGAATATTGGACATTGAAGTGGAGGGAGTTGAAGCTTCCATAGATTTTATAGACGTTGAAGCTTCCCCTCTTTGCAACCCTCGATAATAGTGAGAGGGAGTTGAAGCTTCCATAGATTTTATAGATGTTGAAGCTTCCCCTCTTTGCAACCCTCGATAATAGTGAGAGGTGGCAGAGTTTTATGAGTAGATTGTTCAGTTATGGTTTCACCCACAAAGACACACCCTATCGACCAGTCAATCATACATTCTATAGCGTTGGTTTAGGTAATCTTCTGACAAGCATAACTAGGAAGTTTGCCACCACCATCAGTTGCTTGCTGCCATCACAGTATATCTCTATTTATAATAGCCCAAGAACCTTGTTATTTCTACCATGGATACCTTTCACCTTTAAGGGGTATCTACGAGTTGGGGTTTTCCCAACGGGTTCCATGCATTGAAGGAAATTATATTATGACTAGCCCCCATATCAAGCAATGCATTATAAAACACTTACCATAAGGACTAGGCAGTTGAATGGATGTTCGTAGAGGCACTATGTGCTCCTCTGTGTCCCCTTCAACTTCTCCCACAAAGGCTTGTGCAGTAAGTCTAAGGTTCCCTTCTTGTTGTTGTTGTAGTTTGGCTCCTCTTTCCCTTGCCTCCTCTTGGGCTTGGGTCTTCTTTTGAGCTGCCCTTTACTTGGCGGCTTTCTTGTCATGTGAAGCATGTAAGGATTCTTCAGTAAGAGGTCTAGAGTATTTTTTAAACTTACTTTCATTAAGGAAACCAATAATTTTAACTTTGTCAAGAGTCTCAACACATATAGTATCTTGTAGAGTAACTTCACAAACCCTAAAATGGTACCTTTTTAGTATATTTAAGCTTTTTCTTTTCAACTGTGGACCCCATACATGAGTATAAGATCTCATACCTTGATCTCCTTGTCCTTGAGGTTTCTGTCAACCATTTCTTTCTCAATCCTTTTCTGTTAGCATGTTTTTCACTACAATTCGTCTCTTTTCAGTGAGTTTTTCTAAAACAAATAGCCGATTTATTACCATCAAGCTTTTCACTTATAGATACCCTTAAGGTAGAGATCATGAACTCCCAAGGCATTACTGTCTCAACTCTGTACACCATCTTAAAAGGCATGTAATTAATTACAACTTTGTATGATGTGTGATAGTCCCATAAAGCTGTTGTGAGCTTAGACTCCTAGTAAGTGAGTCGAGCTTCAATAATCTTTGTCATTATTGAAATAAGAACCTTGTTGGTGCTCTTTGCTTGGCCATTTTCCTGTGGGTAATATGGCATTGACTTATGTGAGCAATCATGAATAGGTTAGTGAGATTTTTTATTACATCATTGTTGATAAAATGCTTACCTTGATCACGCACTAGCTCAAATGGACATCCAAAGTGTGTAATGATGTTCTCATAGAGAAACTTAGTAGTCACCATGGCATCCGCTTTTCGTGAAGCTCTTGCTTCATTCCATTTAGTTACATAATCTGTGGGGATGATGAAGCGTGCTTGTGTTCCACATGTAGCAGAACTAATAGGACCAATGAAATTTAAGCTCCACTTTTCGAAAGGTTAGTCGACTCTAATAGGAGAATGCAGTGGCATCATGTCCTTCTTCTATGGCTTTGCACATCGTTGGCACTCGTCACATTTCAAGTTGATGAGAAGAAAGGTATATCTGATTCCACTAGATGTCTAGAATTAACCCTTACACTTTCTAGTTATTGTGCCACTTTCTATATTTTTACAAACTGGGAAGCGTAAGGAGGGGACAACCATGGGAATTATGTATAGGAAAATATTTAGATTTTTCCTTTGATTGCAGAGGGTGGTTGAAATTAACGCATTTGCTGGGAGAGGCGGCCGGCAGCACAGCAGACAGAGACCAGGCCAAGGTCCATGGACATGATGCTGCGTTGGCGCACTATCTTGGTCGGCTTCCTGTGTGGGATGGCATCGCCATTATCCACAAGGACTACACCCCTCAATCTGCTTTTTGAAAGCCCTCTCTAAGGTGCTCTGTGTAGCCTCTATGGCATAGAGCACCAAATGTATAGTTTTGATTAAAAAATCCCTTGCCTTGATGTTTTTGGTTCTGGATTTAGGGGTAAGCTTCTTGCTCGTATAGGTATAGCCAAAAGCATAGGCATAGAGGATCCTCAAGAAATAGACCAATCACTCCTTGAGCACACTCTGCCCAATAACAAGAGAAGGAAGCTCAATATTGTAAGAAAGCTTTTGTAAAGATGATGTATAACTTCTTATTATGAATATAATACAGTTTTTCAAAACTTATTTTCATCAAGTATATCATTGTTTTTTCTAGTTTGTACCATCTATGTTTTTGTGAATGCATTAGAAATGACCCTGGGAGCTCGGGGGAGCAGTGCCAAAACAGTGCGAATTTTGAGCCTACACCGTCGCTGTAGAGCCCAAATTCGCACTATTTTGGCACAGCTTTCTCAGCTCTTTCAGGAGCAATTCTGATGCATTGGATGATAAATAATATATTTTTACACACGATTAAAGGTATTTTTATCTTATAAATTACTGTTTTTCATAATCAATGTACTCATCAGAAATGATTCTTAGTGGCTGGGGGAGTAGTGCCAGAACAGTGCGAATTTTGAGCCTGCACCGCTGTTGTAGAGCCCAAATTCGCACTTTTCTGGCATAGCTTCCCTAGCCCTCCAGGAGCAATTTTAATGCATTGGATGACAAATAATGTATTTTTACATATGATTAAAGGTATTTTTATCTTGTAAATTATTATTTTTTATAATTAATATACTCAACTTCATTATCAAAAATGATCGTGAGTGGCTGGGGGAGCAGTGCCGTCAGAACAGTGCGAATTTTGAACCTGCATCGCCATTGCAGAGCCTAAATTCACACTGTTCCTGGGCATAGCTTTCCCAGTCCTCCAGGAGCAATTCTGATACATTGGATGACAAACAATGTAATTTTACACATGATTAAAGCTATTTTTATCTTATAAACTATTGTTTCTCACAATTAGTGTACTCAACTTCATTATAAATGTATCAAAAACGATCCTGAGTGGCTAGGGGAGCAGTGCCAGAACAGTGCAAATTTTGAGCCTACATCGCCGCTACGCAGAGCCTAAATTTGCAATGTTCTGGCATAGCTTCCCCAGTCCTCCAGGAGCAATTTTGATGCATTAGATGATAAACACTGTATTTTTACACATGATAGTTACATGGCTTGATATGCACACATACATTTGTGCACCACATTTTTAACACCCTCCCTTGGTTCCCAAACGGTTCCCATCCCAAGAGAGTAATTTGACATACATGACATGGCATTCTTTGCCCCCCTTGATGGAGACACATATACATCACTTAGCCTACATCATTGGTGGGGCTAAATGATGTAGGCTAAGTGACATGCACACATACATTTGTGCACCACATTTTCAACACCCTCCTCCCTTGGTGCCTAAACGGGTCCCATCCCAAGAGAGTAATGTGACATCAACATGACTTCAGCTATATCAGGATCTATTTTCATGGCATTTACATTGGGTCTTTTCATTAAATCCTTCCAGCTAGAGCACAATTCCTCAGTTATCTTCAAGGCTTCTACATATTATAAGTACTATTCTTCCCTTGAGGCTTGGTGGGTCTCTAGCTCTAATCTTTGCTAGTTTCTTAACTCTTTTGAGTATAGCTTCTCTCTTTTGGAGGAATTCTCTAAGAAGGGCCTGGTGTTGGTGACACTTCTCCTTTGTCATTATTGTTCTTTGAGGAGCTTCTTAGTATTGAACCTACACTTAAGCCCTTGATTAGTAACATTTTTGGCTCTTTGGAAAACTTATTCCTCGTTTTTTATTGCTCCTTTCTCGGAGGAATTGGTGTCTCTATTTTTGGAAACATTGGGGTCACATTTCTGATTGGAATTATGTCTCTACCGTTCTCATCATAAAATTGTGTTCCCATTGATATAAGGCATGCATATATCATGGCTAGTAAGTGCATCTAGTTTTCCTTCTCTTCAAGGATTGTTAGTGAAGTTATGGGAGCTTCACTTTTAACTCGCATATTTTAGCACTTTTTTTCCATTGAAGTGGTGCATGTGTATTAAGTCCAAGTGAGCAGTCGTATCTAACCCTAAGTCATCAGTGTTATGGAGACTTCTTTTTTGTACTTATGGTCTTTTAGGTTTACCTTAATGGTATTCCCCTCTTCACAGAGGTGAATGACATCATAACCCCAATCATGAATCATAGACAATTGGTGCATGGATGGTCTCCCCAAAATTACATCGTAATTGGTGGCCTTCCAAAGTCAACAACAACAAAATATGTATGCTTGTAGATTAGGCCACGTGATGTTACATCTATGTCCTTCAAGATTCCCACTAGCTTGAGGACTATTTTTTCTCTTTTAAGGGACTTGCCCCCCCATCTTTACCACATGTCTTTTGTTGTAATGCTCACTCCCTCTCCCCCGTTAAGGATTGATTGAGGACTATTTTTGCTCTTTTAAGGAGCTTGCTTCCCCATCTTTACCACATGTATTTTGTTGCGATTCTCACTCTCTCTCCCTCTCCCTCTCCCTCGTTAAGGATCATAATGGTGGTTACTCCTCTCAATTTGATTGGAATGATGGCATTCATATCATCACCCTCATATTACTTCTCCAACTACACTAATTGAAACATACTTGAATGTCCATCATGGTTTATCTATTTTAGTTTGGTCTATCTCCTCAATTTCTCCAATTGGTTTGAGCTTTTCTTTCATCCACTGATGGACTTCATCCCAAGCTTCTAGTTAACAGGCTATTTATTGAGCCACTGACTTTCGTGATTGGGGCTAAGAGGATTGCTTTTGAGGTTCCTATTTCCCTTCTTAGAGATGGCACATTAGCAACTATCATTGAGTCATCATCCACACCCATGTAGGATAGTGTAGTCAGTTAATGAGCTAGGCTTTGATTTACATGGCACCCATGCCCATTCTGAAGGTATTCTCTCAGTGTATCCTCCCATTAGGAATTCTCCAAGGGCATATTTCCTCTCTTGGTTGAAACTTTCTCTTATGATGTGCTCACGGAGCAACCTTGTATTCTCGGTTTCATTAAGCTCCAAGAGCTCTTTCAATGTTCTTGTTTTGTTTTCATACTCTTTGTGAGTTGTAGTGGGCAATCGTGGTTCAACCTTCCTTGGTGACTCCTCCTCTGGTTCCTAACTTGAGACACTCCCCTCTATGATAGGCTCTAATGGCATTTTAACAAGGGTTCTCGATGGGAACAAGGAAATCGATCCCAAATACCCTTCTATCTCTAGCTGGGTCTACTGCACCAATTTGTGTGTGTCGTTCAACCTCGAGATTTTCTCTCTCAGGTTAGAATAGTCTTGTAACTTATCGGGAAAGGGTTATTCTAATCCTTTGAATTTATACTTCCCTTCCATGGCTTTCTTGGCCATTTCAAGAAGCTTATCCTTTGGTCCATTATGATTTATTCATTCTCACTTTCCTTGCCTCGTTCCTCATCTTGAGAGTGATTTGAATTGGCAATTCTGGAGATCGAAGATGTAAGACAAATAACATTGGATGAAGAGAGGGGGTTAAATGGTCTTGATGTGACGACGTGTGACTTGTGCTGATAGTAGAGAGAACCCTAGAACTCTGGATTCAACCCCTTCTTTCCCTCCATGTTAAAGGTGTGTGTATACAAAGAAAAAGGTAGTTTAATGAAGAACTAGGCCAATTGATATTGTACCCTCTTGGACACCCTTAAAGAAAGAGACATGGAGCTCACAAAGTCCATTAATGAGGAGAAGAAAACCGCATAATCCAGAGAGGAGAAAGTTAAAGAAGGCAAGCTCAAAGTTTGCGTCTAGGGAGAAAGAGTTCGTCGAGGCCCAAAAGGCATAGGTCTAAATGTAGCAAAAACAACTTAAAATAAAGAAATCTAGCTGAGTGGATCATGAAAAAGAGCTTTCACTTGAAAGGGGCTGCCTCGACCTTATGTAAACCAAGCTTGCACAAGTGGAAGAAATAATAGTACAAGAAAAGATATCTAGATATGGAGGCATAAGAGACCACTCTAAAATAACAGATTAGTAACCTCCAAAAAGAAAGTAACTAAACAAAAAAGGCATGCAAAACAAGTTGGAAAAGAAAATATGCTTAAAATCCAACAGGATGTGGTTACCTATCTAAAAAATTAAATGCAAGATGCTCATGCTTAAAATCCATCAAGATGTGGCTAATAGTAATGGAACTGAGATTTGGCGATTAAAGACTAAGGGGGAATAATGTGGGCTAAACCTAAGCTAACGGAGAGCCTCACCCTAGCTTTGATACCATGTTAGAAAACATGGATCTAGAGTTTGCCATAGCCATGGAGATGGTGATGAAGAAGATGAATTCAGGTGGATGAAGCCTTAGCTTACTCGTGGTGTATGAGTGTGTGTGCTAATTAAGATGCACTCCAGTACAATTAGACACCAAGATGAATTAGCTTGGAGAGACTTGAGATAAGTGAAAGCAATGTGTTCATTGCTTGAAAATGGATCCCTTTTATAGGAGTTGGGTACATGCTCTTAGGCTTCCATATGTGGGATTATCCTTGCTTGCCTATGTGGTTGCTTGTTAGGTGTTTGATTCTTACTCACTCCCTACCTTCCCTATACTCAATGGCACCACATTTCTCAACATGGCATTCTCAACATCTTCATTGCATATCATGGACATCATCATCCACGTAACATCACCATCTTTGACTCGCATGTGCGTACCATAAGCATACATAATCACAGAGCTTTGCTTGACAAAGGAAATTTATATTTTATAAATATATGTACAAAAATTAAGAGCTTAATTAAAAGCTTAAACACACACTAGTAATTAGTACACAGGCAACAAGTAAAAGCAATCGCTTTTGAGAAGGCAAACGGAAGTGAAAAAGGAACAAACAAGCTAAGGGGTGTGGAGAACTCAGAGAGCATAAAATGAAAATGAAATTAACCTACTGAGCATAGGTATTAGTGATATTATTCAAAGATTAAGAAGGGTTAATTAAAGCGTAATAAAAAGTGGGCAAAATAGAACATGCAGGCTGAGATCTCACACGGGAGTGCTCCAAATGAGTTCATGAGGCCGCCATTCGATTCGTAGCACCGAAAGACCCCCCACGTGTGACTTGATTTGTGCCGATTTGCTGTGAGTTTCGGGAATTTGTCATTTTCCTCGATTTTTATACGCATGGACTGCAATGCCGATTTTGTGCATTTTTTTGGGGATTTGCAGTCACAAGCTAGGTCGCCCTGATGTCCTCGAAACCCCTCTAAGAGGGTTTGGCTTGAGATGCTATGTTGTGGAGAGAACAAGCATCTACAAGGTCAGTCTCTCCTTCTTCGTTTTGGATAAACTTGGGATTAGTGACTTAATTAGTAAAAATTTAGTAAAATTAGTATTTAACTAAGCTAATTAGTCATGTTGGGGCTGAGAGGGGTCAGTGGTGGACAAGGCTTTGATACCATGTGAATCTTAGGATGCATGGGGAATGTGATGGCTATGGCGGCTCAAAGATGGCATAAGACATGATTAATAAAGTTGGTTTAGCTAATAGAGTAAGATTAGTAAAGAGAGCAAATGTTAAGCAAGTCACTGAAAAATTCTGCATAATAACTATCATGGGAGTGAAGAAAGAGCCTAGCTCCGATACCAACTTGAGAAACTTGGATGAGAGCAAAATTAGGAGGATAAGGATAAGCTAAACATGGAGAGAGAGAGAGACAAAATGTAACAAAAAGCTTATGAATATGCTTTAGCTAAAAACAAGGCTTACAATATACCTTTCTCCTCTCACATAATATGAGAGAGAGTTGATCCCTTTATAGCTTCTAGGCTAGGGTTTGGTACACACAAACCTTATCTCAACATGAGATGATTTGCTACACACACACATACATATCTTATCTCTAATATAACCATATAATTTCAACATAAACAAGATATGGGATAAAAGAGAGCTGCGTGGTAATGTGTGGTGAGCCACGGGAGAAGAAGAAAAAGAAGAAGAAGAAGAAGAAGAAGAAGAAGAAGAAGAAGAAGAAGAGGGAAGAGAAGGAGGAGGAGAAGAATAACAAGAAGAAGAAGAAGAAGAAGAGGAAAAGAAGGAGAAGAAGAAGAGGGGAGAAGACTAAGAGAAGAACAAGACGAAGAAGGAAAAAAAGAAGAGAAGAAGAAGAAGGTGAAGAAGAAGAAGAAGAGAGGAGGAGAAGGAGAAGAAGAAGAAGAGGGGAGAAGACGAAGAGAAGAACAAGACGAAGAAGGAAAAAAAGAAGAGAAGAAGAAGAAGGTGAAGAAGAAGAAGAAGAGAGGAGGAGAAGACAATATCTTGGTGCAATACACAATTTTCTAGCCTATGCATTAGTAAAAAAATACTTAAACTTTTTGAGACCAAGAGTGACCATTGTCATATGGTATCTTTAGCAAATGGTCATGACCAAATTGTTTGGATTTAATGATTTTAGATGTGCCATTAGTTATGCAAGGATTCACTACTTGGGTAAATTTTTAGATTATGCACCTAACTCAAGGCCAACGTTATTCTACGCTGTGCAGTTATTTCACTCAAGTAGTTTATAAACTTGAGTTTGTGCATGAGGGTAGGCATGCTGTTATGTGTGGTGTAAGCATGATGTGCAGGTTATATCGACGATTTCTACCATGGAGCTGCGTTGAGCTTTCAACAATTATCAGGTTGACTTATGCACGATAAGTCCTCATCTTTACCGAATGATTTCATTTTTAGTTATTTACAAATTGTTTTAAATTCTCTAATTTTCTTAACTTTTTCATTTTGTAGCTAACAATACATTAATGTAAGACTTTCTTACTTTTAGATTCTATTTTATGTCATCAAGTTTTATTTAATATTTTTTATTTAAGTTTATTTTTGTCGTAACTTTTATGCACATGTTATCTATTTTTCATCACCTAGTCTGACAATAAACCAATAAATAATATATAGATTTATGTATGTTTTTCTAGTCTTAATTGATTTTGCCAAAACCTTGGGAAAACAAAATTTATATTCCAAACTTGCAATTCATGATGGATTTGAACTAATCCTGTGTTTTTCTCTTGCGCTTGTACTTTATGTTCCGCACGCTTCTTGAGGTCTGCTGCTTTCTGTCATAATAACATTATCATAAGCTTCTCATGCAAAATCATACAACATGACCCTTATTTTATAGCCAAATATTTTTTGGTTTACACATGTTGCACCACACATTGTCCACGCTTTCATAATTGCTCATTGACTTTTGGGTGCTCACATGCATTGCATCTCCACATGATTCTTGCCATAGCATAAGTCTCATTCATTGTGGTCCCATGCACTCTTCTATGCTTTGCCTTTGGCCCATTCACATTGCCATTGGCCATTTACATTTACCCCACATACATTTGCATTTGACCTTCATGCAAGCCCACATAAACATAAACATTATGCCCTTAATTTATCCAACATACATTTACATTTGACCCACATACATTTGCATTTGACCTTCATGCAAGGCCACATAAACATAAACATTGTGCCCATAATTTGGCACCATACCATTGTACCCCATCTCGGCCACCATAATTTCAACACACCACACTTGTTACCTTATCGATAACTCCTAGGGCCCCTCTACAAACTCTATCCCTATTCTTTTCTTCACTAACACTCTCTCTCCTTCAATATAACATTGACATTACCGAGGATCTAACCCTAGGTGATATACAGAGAGGTATGGTGTTCCCACTATTATAATTCTATATTCCAAGCAAATATATATGTCTTTGATACAACTATATATTCTTACCCCCTTCATCTAGTAGCACTTAACTGTAGATCTTGGTATAGAGTACTCCAAACTCCACCATATTTGATGATAGAGAGGACTTCTTAGATCTGTCTATTCCATATAATTTTCCCTCCACACATGCCATACTAAAAATTATCCAGGTTATTATACAGTGGTTAATAATAACAAAAGGGACACATGTCTTAGACTTCGTGAAAGCTCTCTTTACCCCCCACTGCATGGTCTGCCTTCTCCCCTCTCTATGGCACACTATTGAGTAGCAGGCTGCAAGCCTAGCCCTATGGCCACAACTCTTGTGCTATGGTGTGCACTTAGCGCCCCGAGAGTCAGTCCCATAAACACCAATGTGCTATTTTTAGTGAAGGTAAAAAATGAACTAAGGTTTATGAAGATACGCGTGAATTGTACGTCCGCAAATGTTAAAACCAAACAGGAAGATTTATTACTAAATTTAAATTAAACATGATTCAGACAGTTTTGCCACCTAGGAACCCTGGTTAAATTGATTTAACGCTGTTTCTCGATTAATTTCAAATTCTGCCTCCGGGAAGGGAAGGCGGAATCGCATGAGGTGGTGATACGTGCGGGCGTGCTCAGCTCATTTGCATAAATCGCCTCTCTCTCTCTCTCTCTCTCTCTCTCTCAGACACACACACACACACACACAGAGGCACTGTCTAAAGACAGTGGGTTGGAGAAATGTTAAAGGAGCTTGCGGTGCGTTGTGTGGGGCGATTGGTGCAGTGTGCGAAGGCAGGCGCTAGGCACGTGTACGGCTCTTCGTCTTCCGCTTCCTACCCGCGCGAAAGCTTCTCTAGCGGCCTGCTTCCCATCCTGGGCATCCGCAGCACTAGCTTTGCACGCGTCCAGAAGCACATCATCCTGCCCAGCGGCTCTCGCTACAGGTCAGTAAAACATAATGAACCTTAATTATAGTCAGAAAACCCTAGTCTTAACACTAACCAGAAAACCGAGAGATCCCTCACGAGTAATCAGAAAACCCAGAAACCCCTAATCGGTATTCAGGAAACTCAAAAAGCTCTCATGCGTAAACAATCTTAGTAAATCCTAATGAGCCTTGATCACAAAACCCCAATCAGGAAACTTAGCTAACCGTAATGTGGAACCTTATCCGATCAAAGATTATGTTTCTTTTTCTGATAACACGTGCAGGGGATGGGAGAACTTTCTAGTAGTGTTGGTGATCTATACAGCATGGATGTCTCCATTTGAGCTTGGCTTTGTAGAGACGCCTCACTGGCCGTATCTCATGGCTGATTACATAGTCAATTTCTTTTTTGCGATTGACATCATTATGACATTTTTTGTGGCCTATCTGGACACCGAGAGCCACCTCCTTGTGGTGAACCATTCAGAAATTGCTTGCAGGTAAGGATTAGCTCCATTACTATGATTTTACCTTAATGAGGGATCAAATGCTAAAATTGCCAACACTAAGTTTCTCACAACGTTCTATCAAGGCACTATGCATTGGCATTTTCCACACCTACCGTTGCAGCTGAATCATTGAAATTCTGTCCAAGTGTCCAACCAGTTCTTTGATTTGATTGTGGCAGGTATTTAAGGACATGGTTCATGCTTGATCTGGCTGCGACTGTACCCATACAAGCCCTTGCATTGTCAAGGAAGCATGATTCAGGTTTAACATACAGTTCACTCAACATGCTGCGTCTCTTAAGATTACGAAGAGTCAGTGCCCTGTTTGCTAGGTGGCCCGCTCTATCTCTATCTCTATTTTCTAATTATAGTCAAGATGATCATAAGAAATTGATAGAGAAACCAATGCTACTGCAGACTCGAGAAAGACATCCGGTTCAGCTATTTCTGGATACGTTGTTTAAGGCTCCTATGTGTAAGTACCAGAGCCAAACTTTCCAATAACATTGTATAAGAAAAATGATGAATAATCTCTCTTTTGACAACTGCATTTATCAAATGAGATCTTTTGTAAAGTATATCATAGGAATTATTTTACAAAGTGAAGGGGAGTATGCCAAATCGAGCTTCGACACAGCCCACAGTTCTGGTAAACCTTGGCTAAACGAGCTGTAACCTGTGCCTGCATTGCCCCAAGCATGTATGCATGTGTAATACTATTGGAGAAATATGAGAGTGTTTGCCATTTTGTGATGAAAGGACAGAGATGTGAGGAGAACTTGAAAGGGTGCATAATAGCTCTCTGTTCAAGTGCTCTTGTGCCAAAGATGAGTTGGACTAAGGAGTCTGTAGTTCAGATGTATGCCTTTGAAGGGTCTAAGTCCTTGAGGCAAATGACAGGGAACAGATGGAGCCAGATTTAGACAGCAGAAAGTGTCACCAAAGCAGGGGGTTTTCACACACCACTTATTCTATTAACACATCGAAACTCAATACTAATGCATCCATAAACCGCATCCACAATAGTGTAAAGAGATTTTGCACAAGACGCCACATTGGGGCTGGAATTGGCTTGACCCCCCTGAATATTCACATTACCAAGGAGTATTTAAGCAGTACGAGCATTGGGGCCTTCCTCCTGATGTCACCATTGTGGACATTTTCTAGGTTTCATATGGATTTATCTATTACAAGAACCACGCACCCTAGAACTTGGATATGGTGCCAAGAACCTAGACATGGCGCCTAGAACATGACAGTGGCCAAAAAGATGGAATTGTTTGTTTGTTTGTTTTTTTTTCATATCAACCCCAACCTGGCATCCCAAATATCTAGCAGTGCATCCTTTAGTGATCCAAGTAAAACCAAGCTTTGCATCCCAAGCAACTCTCGGTGAGTCACTAATCCAAAAACCAACAGATTTGTGCCAATTAATGAGTGCCCTTGCTGCCAAACAAAACTCTTCCAGTGCTACCCGGAAGGAACATAAGCATATGCGTGAGGCCTCCAAAAACATGGCTGTGTCATGAGCTAACTCAGAGTCAACCAGCTCCTCTTGACTACGAAGAGGCAACCTCAATCTAGAAATACCAGCAGTGAAGCGGAGGAAGATGCTTATGGCCTCTGCAACTATGATATATAATAATGGGGCTAAAGGGCAACCCTGCCGTACTGAGCGAGAAATTTGAAACCGCTCTCCCCTATCACCGCAAGTGAAAATAACTCCAGCCAACTCCTTGTGATTTAGTTGAAACACAAATGTGAACACAGGCTATCTAAAGGACATTTGATGGTGTTCACATCATGGACACATTTATAAAAGGGTTGGACAAGTTTGTACTTGGGCAGCCTGGTTTCTAAAGGGATTCATACTCACTTATGGAGAGTGGACAAAGTATCATATGGGCACCCGGTTTTCAATATATATATATCTATATCTATATCTATATATATATATATATATATATATATATATATATATATATATAGAGAGAGAGAGAGAGAGAGAGAGAGAGAGAGAGAGAGAGTTATATTAACGTCTACGGAAGAACCCAAGGGCCTATGAGACCAAAAGTAATACAATGGTACCATGGATATACTGAGCCATGGAAAACTGAAAGAAAAATTAAAATGAAAACATCTGATAGTACATGTGATCAATAGATGATCCTAGTGTCATGGCCCTGTGAAAATGGAACAGCACAAGTGTGGGCATGGTGGTTGCTGAGTCAAAATATTGAATGATTCACATGGGGGGTGCCCGGACAGAGTTAATGATGTGTGGACATCCCTAGGTGTGAAGGGGGGAACTAGAACATTAATATTTTAATGTTTTATTGAAGGTTGCCCCTAGGCCTTAGTGGCCCCTAGGGAACTTTAATAACTATTAAAGTTGGGGCCCTAGGATTAATATGGGGAGGGGGCAACTCCACTTTTGGAGTGCATGCCTCTCTCTCTTTATTCTCTCTCTTCCTTTTTGAAAGGCGTGTAGCAATCGTGCATGAGGAAGCGTGGAGAGCAAGAGGAAAACTAGTCGACTGCTGCAGAGAAGCCTTGCTGCTGATTTTCTGTGTACTGGAACAGGCCGTACAGCATCCGTACAGCCTTGTACGACAGCAGGTACTGCTGCAGGCAAAGGCGGCGGTTGGGGAACAAGTACAGACTGCAACAGGCGGCTGCAGTTGCAGTATTCAAGCAGTACAGGTTGGTACGATTGCAAGTACAGTCTTGTACTATTGCAAGTACACTGTACGATCAGAGCAGGTGTTGGAAAGGTGCTGGACAGACCTGGTACAGGCGGCGTAGACTGACTGTACAGCAGGTATAGTCGGGTACAGCAGGAGCAGGCGCACCAGTACCCTCAGGCGACAGCAAAACTGGCCGTACAGTTCTGTACGGACAGATTCTGACACGTGTGCAGAGGCAGTACGGACTGCTACAATACAGATTTTCAGGTCTATACATTCGGGTACAGCACTGAAGTGGATGCAGAGAGGAAGGTACAGACAAGTACACTCACACGTGTGAAGCAGGGTTGTTGAAACAAGTGTCTGCAAGTACAGATTGGTATCGCTACTTCCTCCGGTGCAGATCCACGAGCTGATTTTGGTAAGCTCTGAGTTTGTTCATCTATCTCTCTTTCCGTTGCTTTATGTCTGTTGCAGATTTGAGCTATCTGGCTCCTTGTGAGAGGAGGGGTATGGCAGATTGAAAAGGGTGGAGACAGAGATTGAACAGTGCATGTATGTTTGTGCTGAGAAGTTGAATCATGTGCATGAGATATGCCAGATGTATGCTCATGGCTGCCCTGCTAAATGGTCTTGGCTGATCAGAGGGAGGCACAGAGTGTTGCTTTGAGAGACAGATCTGAGTGTGAGAATCCTCTGTGCTAAGAGGTATTGTGGACTGTCAGATTGGACATACAGGTGTACTCTCTTGGCTGATTTTGTTGTACTTAGCCTTACATACTTTTGAAATTGAATAAAGAAATACTGCAAGGGGCGCCAAGCTTTGGGGCCAACAGGTGTCGCTTTGTTTCCAGATTTGGGCACTCTAGCTCCAATCTATTTTGTTTTCATATCTAGACTACAAGTGGAAGGGTGACTGCTAGTCCACCGCACTTTGGTTTCTACCAGAGGCCGGTTTCAAGGTTACGTTGCCGGGACCAATCATCAACTTTCTGAAGGGGGTGAGCTCGTGGTTGCCTCGAAGAAAGCCATCACTGAAAAATTCAGCAAACATGTCTGATACAGAGGATGAGTTCTTCTATCATGAAGAGGAAGAGCAAGAGACCTCTCCTGAGAGAGATGTATCTGAGGATATTCATGCAGGAGAACAGGCTGCAGATGTTGAGCAATATGAGGATGTAACACAGCCAGAAGATGTACTTGGTAAAGAGGATGATGATGCTCGGTTTAAAGATCGTTTGGCTGGTGTTATGGATGTATTTATGCAGCTCACACAAAGTGAGAGATTTGCTGAATTTATGAGATCCCGTACAGAGCCCGAGAAAAAGAAGGAGGAGGTTCGTTCTAAGAATCTTCCTCAGGGTCATAGTAGTGCCATTCCACAGGATCCATCTTTTGGCCAGTTTCCGAACATGCAGCATGCTTATGGAGCAAACTCACAGAGTTCCTTCTTTGGACAGCCATCAATTCCTCAGCAGAATATGCATCCAGGTTATTTTGGTGGTGGCTCGGTGTTCCAATCTATGACTGGGGGTTATCCTCAGGGAGGCATGGGTATGCCAGGGCCTTTTGGAGCTAATTTTCAGCCTGGTATGCAGGGGAATATGTATGGTGGTATGCAGTCCGGTATGCAAGGAAATATGTTTGGAGGCATGCAACCTGGAATGCAAGGCAATATGTATGGTGGCATGCAGCCAGGTATGCATAATGGAATGTTTGGAAACATGGCTGGAATGTATGGTATGCCAGGTGTGGGAATGGGTAATGTTGACCCAATGATGGGCATGAATGTTGGGGGCAGTAATCTTGCAAAGCCACTTCCATATGATAATCTAACGCCTATGGGAAAGGCGAAGGATTACAAGGAAGGGGGAGCTGCAGTGAAGTTTGATACATTCAGTGGGGCCAAAGATAAACTTAAAGCACTCACCTTTTTACAGCAGTTTGATGCTGCTTTTTTCGGTGGGAATTACACAGAGTTCTCTAAGGTGAGGAAAGCTGCCACTTTTCTCAAGGGCAATGCTTTGGAGCGGTGGTCTACTCTTCTTTTGCAGGGCATAGCACCCACTACTTGGGTACAGTTTAAACAGGTCTTCTCTTGTGTATGGCTCACATCTACATTTGAGGTGGATGTTATGACCGCATGGCACAAGTTGGATGCTTCAAGATGTGAAAATTTGGAAGATTATAACAAGAAGTTTTTGGAAGCTTTACTCCCAGTGACTTCTTACCGTGCAGTGCCTTGGTTTGAGCAGGTAGAGAAGTATTGTTGTGGGCTGCCCAAAGAGGTGCGAGATTATTGTATCAAGACAAGAGTAACGAACATGTCACAGATGATTGAAAATGCTATGACAGCTAATGCGTTACTCATTGGAGGATCATCTGGGTTTAAAGGTAGTAAGAACTTGAGCAAGAAAGCTGAAAAATCTGGGCATGCTTCTCCTGATGCTAAAGGGTCTTCAGAGACGAAGTATAAGAAGTTGCCAATGCCCAAGAGGACTTCTGAGGAAAGACAGGCTTTGAGAGATGCTCGGAAATGTTTTTACTGTACAGAAGAGGGGCATATGTCATTCAATTGTCCCAAGAGAAAGTCCCAAAAGGACTCTGACAATAAAGGAGATCCCAAGTCAAAGAAACCAAAGCCTTCTGCAGGGTTAGTTCCTGATCTTGTGGGAGAACAGCCAGGTAGTGAAGAGTCAGAGTTGTGCAGGGCATGGGGCAAAGTAAGAGATCAGAATGCCTTGATATTCTTTGACACGTGCTAGAGCCAACTTCATTTCACCAGATTTGGTTGGCCGATTGGGGATTTGTGCAGAGGAGATGGGGCCGTTACATGAGGCTAATATGGCTTGTCCAGGGTATGCAGAACCCGTTACTCCTATCATTGGGAAGCTCAGGCTTCATTTGCAGGGTTATGTGGACAGCGAAGAGTTCTTCATCATGCCACTTGATGGCTGTGATGTTTTGTTGGGGATGCCATGGTGCCACAGAGTACATGCGGTGGTGGACACCTACAATAGGAAAATCACTCTGACTCATAGAGGGAAAGAACATGTACTGGATGTAAAACTCAAAGGGGAATCTGTTCCTATTGTATCCGCTTCGGCGATTTCATCAGTAATGAAAAAGCATCTTTCCGCGTACTTGATTTAGGTAAAGGATGCACAAGATGATGAGTCTAAGTCTAATTTGTCTATGTTAGATAAGGACAGGACTGATTTCTTATGTAGGTTTCAAGATTGTTTTTCCGAGTCATTGCCAGGAGAACTTCCTCCTGAGAGGCCAGAAGATCATGCCATTGATCTAATTCCTGGTAGTACTCCACCGAATAGACCGCCGTACCGTGTTAGTGCAGCCCAACAGGAAGAGATTATGAGTCAGGTTGAAACCGGTCTCTGATAGAAACCAGAGTGCGGTGGACTAGCAGTCACCCTTCCACTTGTAGTCTAGATATGAAAACAAAACAGATTGGAGCTAGAGTGCCCAAATCTGAAAACAAAGCGAGACCTGTTGGCCCCAAAGCTTGGCGCCCCTTGCGGTATTTCTTTATTCAATTTCAAAAGTATGAAAGGCCGAGTACAACAAAAATCAGCCAAGAGATTACACCTGTATGTCCAATCTGACAGCCCCCAATACCTCTTAGCACAGAGGATTCACACACACAGATCTGTGTCTCAAAGCAACACATTGTGCCTCCCTCTGATCAGCCAAGACCATTAAGCAGGGCAGCCATGAGCATACATCTGGCATATCTCAAGCACATGATTCAACATCTCAGCTCATACATACATTCACTGTTCAACCTCTGTCTCCACCCTTTTCAATCTGCCATACTCCTCTCACAAGGAGCCAGATAGATCAAATCTGCAACAGACATAAGGCAATAGAAAGAGAGAGAGATGAACAGATGCGGAGCTTACCAAAGTCAGCTCGTGGATCTGCACCTGAGGAAGTAATTGTACCAGTCTGTACTTGCACACTTGTTTCAACAGCTTTGCATCACACGTGTGGGAGTACCTGTCTGTACCTTCCTCTCAGCATCCACTTCAGTGTAATACCCAACTGTGCAGACCTGAAAATCTGTACTGCATCAATTCGTACAGCCTCTGCACAAGTGTCAGAATCTGTCCGTACAGAACTGTACGGCCAGTTCTGCTGTCGCCTGAATGAACTGATGCGCCCGCTCCCAGTTGTACCCGACTGTACCTGCTGTACAGCTCTGTACCTGCAGTACAGCCACCAGACAGCAGTCGTACGGCTGTACCTGCTGTACGGCTTCTGTCAGAACCTGCAGCTCCTCTGCCTGCTCAGCAACTCAGCACCGCCTGCACCAACAGAGAAATCTGCAGCAAAGTACAGCAGCCGTACTGTACTTGCAGTCGTACAGTGCTGTACGGACTGCACACGTAAAACTGTACGACTGGATTTGCAGAGGAAAACAGCAGCAGCACAGAATTCAGCAGTCGACTTCTTCTCCTTTCTCTTCCACGCTTGAGAATACACGCTTGTCTCCCAAAAAGCAAGAGAGAGAGAGGAGAGAGAGGCATGCACTCCAAAAGTGGAGTTGCCCCCTCTCCATAATAATCCTAGGGCCCCAACTTTAATAAATATTAAAGTTCCCTAGGGGCCACTAAGGCCTAGGGGCAACCTTCAATAAAACATTAAAACATTAATGTTCTAGTTCCCCTCTTCACACCTAGGGATGTCCACACATCATTAACTCTGTCCGGGCACCCCCCATGTGAACCATTCAATATTTTGACTCAGCAACCACCATGCCCACACTTGTGCTGTTCCATTTTCACAGGGCCATGACATACCCCCCTCTTGAAAAATGGCAAGCGTCCTCGATTGCATTATGGTGATACAGCAAAATATCCAAAGTGAAATATACAATATGGCAAGATCAGCGTCTTAATCTCTCTAAACCATGCACATGTATCAACATTCACTGCAAACCAATGGCGTAGTAATAGTCCAAGTTGTATACCACTGTGAACCATACATATCCACAAAATCCCATGTGACTAGTACACATATATCATAGAAGTCCCATAAACAGATGTACTGTCAGCCATCAGTACCTTCGGGTGAGATAAAAACTGCACCAAGCGACCTCTAGATGTCATCTGAGCCTGTCTGTATCAAGGGAGTGGAGGTACTACCCCCCTCTTGAGCATCAGGTAATGCTCCAGACCCATGCTCTGTTGAACCCGAATGAGCCACAACAAGAGTCGGCTCTAACTCAAAGGCATTGAGATAAAGCTGCAAAACCTGAGGTGAATCTGTTAAGTCACCTTCCTCCATCCACTTCGCATCCATCGGTGAATAGTTCTTGAACTTCACAAGATAGCGACGGGAAACGTTACCTCGTACCTTCCTTTCTTTATGTGCCAGTATCTGCTCTGGAATCAGAACCTCATCAAGTTCCTCAACTTCCGGCTGAGCCTCATCTGATACATCCTCAGGCACATCCCCACGGAAAGGTCTAAGAAGACTCACGTGAAAAGCATTGTGAATCCTCCAGTGATCTGGTAGCTTCAAGCGATAGGCTACCTCACCAATCTTTTCTAATACCTGAAAAGGCCCATAATAATGCATGCTCAACTTAGGGAATAAGCGCTCTTTACCCTTCATCTTCTTGAGTCTAGCCTTTTCAAAGCGCAAAAGAACCCAATCTCCCAATGCAAACTCTAAAGCACGTCTGTGACGGTCTGCGGCTTTCTTTTGCTTCTGCTGAGTTTTTTGGAGTGTCAACTTAACCCTCCGATGAGCTTCATCCATATTCTCCACATACTGATCAGCCTCAAAGATCTTATCCTTTGTATGCAAAATGGGTGGTACCTTCTTCCCTCCTTTCCCAATCTCAAAAGGCGCCTTGCCTGTCGAGGTATGTACAGTGTTGTTATATGCAAACTCCACCAAAGGAAGATACTTTTCCCATTGTTGCTTGTGCTCTGACACATAACATTTAAGAAGATCCAACACTGTCGAGTTAGCCTCTTCCGACTGACCATCTGTTTGTGGATGAAATGACGATGAAAACTTGAGAGCATAGTTGTTTCTCGTACGCGTACGAACCTGTTCGTACGTACGAGTCGTACGGTACGATACCGTACGAATTCGTACGGTACGAGTTAGGTTTTCCCCCCCCCCCCCCCTCCAAAATTTTTTTTTCCTTGAAAAAAAAATTCCAAATGCTAAAAAAAAATAGAAACCCTGCTGTACGAAGATCCCAAATGCTCGCAATACTTCGCAACTTTCGTGTCCACTCAATATTCCATATGGGGTTGTGGAGAGACCTAAAAAATCTGGCGAGGTAGACTGGTAGTGTACACTTGATTGGTAGGATGAGAGAATCTTGCTACATCACTTGGGGATCCCTGGTATAGGTAGGCTAGACAATTAGATTCTCAAGTTATGCACAAGGGAGAACATTTGGACATGGCCATTTTGATCTAGAGAGGAGTCCCTAAACTTATCACCCTAGATGCACTCCTCGTATTTGTGCAAGGATGGTCCCTTAGTCATAAACGCTACACTGGGAGACCTTTGGTATTGCATTACCCATCCAGGTTCTTTTTTGGAGACAATCGGGAGATCCAACCGGGAGAGACACATATCCATGTACTGGTTTCTCAAGCACTGTAGACTCCTCCCCTCCCAACCTTCCCTCACATTCAAGCTTGAAGCTCCATAGCTTGTAAGTGTAAAAAATAAAAACCGTATTTTATCGTACGGTATCCCAAAATTTCATATCGTTCCGAATATTCCCGTACGGTATCGTACCGTACCGTATCGTATTTTCATACCGTGACAACTATGCTTGAGAGTTGTACCCATGTTGTCAAACAACCCTCTCCAGAACAAACTCGTCATCCGTGGATCACGGTCACTAATGATAGACGTAGACAAGCCATGATACTTGAAGATGTTCGCCATGAACAACTGCACCATATAATCCACTTTGATCGTCTTACGCACGGGAATGAAATGAGCCTGCTTACTGAACCTGCATATGAGTCCAAATGCCATCATTACCCGTTTGTGTCCGTGGAAGATCAAATATAAAATCCATGGCAATGCTCTCTCAAGGTCTATCTGGAATAGGTAAAGGCTGTAATAACCCTGGTGTCTTTTGACGGTCAAACTTTACCTTTTGACATACGATGCATTGCCTCACAAAGGCATCAACATCTCTTCTCAAGGTTGGCCAATAAAAGAAAGTCTCCATTGCTTTTACCGTGGCGTCAATTCCTCTATGACCTGCATACGGTGGAGCATGACTTTCAATCATAACCTTGAGGCGCAATGGCCTGGTAACACACAGTCTGCCATGCATCAATAAAAATCCATCTCTGAGAGTATAGTGCTCATGCCGCTGATCCTTAGACATCTGATCATACAACTTTTCAAAGTCCTCGTCATGGCATACTGCGCTTTCATTTCATCAAGCTCATGATGATAAGTGAAACGGCAGAGACCTGTGGCTTGCGTGACAAAGCATCTGCCACTACATTCTTTTTGCCTTCCACATGCACAATCTGGAAGTGAAACATAGACAAAAAGTTTGCCCAACGCATATGCTTCTCTGAAAGCTTAGTCTGCGTGAGGAAATAACGCAAGGTCTGATGATCTGTCTGCACAATGAAATCAGCCCCAAGCAAATAGTGTTTCCATGTAGAAAGAGCGTGAATTACAACCAACATCTCTTTCTCATAAACCTGTAAATGCTTCTCGGCATCTTGCAATATTCTACTCTCATAGGCTATCACATGTTCCTCTTGCATGAGAACTGCACCAATGCTACTTCCGCATGCATCACACTGGACAACAAAAGCCTTTCGGAGGTCTGGTAATACCAATACTGGATCCGAAGTAAGCTTTTCTTTGAGCTTTTTGAATGCTGTAATTTCCCTACCAGCCCATCTAAACGGAGTTGCCTTCTTCGTCAAGGCATGAAGAGGTGAAGCAATTTCAGCAAAGTACCGTATGTATCGCCTGTAATAGGAACACAATCCTAGAAAGCTGCATACATCATGCATGGTCCTCAAATCTGGCCAATTAAGAATCGCTTCCACCTTTGTTGGATCCGTACTTACTCCATGCTTAGACACAATATGCCCCAAGAAATGTATCTCTTGCAAGAAAAATTCACTCTTCTTGCCATTAATAACCAGCCTATGGTTTCTGAGTTCTGCAAACACAATGGCCAAATGCCTTCTATGCTCTTCCTCAGGTTGTGAATGCACAATCATATCATCGAAGAATGTGTCCACAAACTCTCTATGAGGTCTGAAAATCCTGTCCATCATTCTGTTAAATGTGGCAGGTGCATTTGTCAAACCAAAGGGCATAACCAAAAACTCATACAACCCAAACGTGGTTCGGAATGCTGTCTTATGCACATCCTCGGGTCTAATTCGTATCTGATGATACCCACTTTTCAAGTCAATGCGACTAAAGACTGTGGAGCCCGGTAAGCGATCCAAAAAGTCATCGATCCTTGGTATGGGTAATCGATTCTTGATGGTATTCTTATTCAGCGCCTTGTAGTCAATACACATGCGCCAAGAACCGTCCTTCTTTTGCACCAAGAGTACAGGTGAGCAAAAGGGTGATGAGCTAGGCTGTATCAACCCTTTATTCAAAAGCTCCTGCACCTGACTCATAATCTCTTCCTGTTGGGCTGCACTAACACGGTACGGCGGTCTATTCGGTGGAGTGCTACCAGGAATTAGATCAATGGCATGATCTTCTGGCCTCTCAGGAGGAAGTTCTCCTGGCAATGACTCGGAAAAAAGGTTAGTTATGTGCACAGTGTGTATCTACCGTGTGCTACACGCACGCAAGACTAGTTTCGAGGCTTGGGGAAGCTTGGAGCTAGGTAGGTTGATTGGCGAGCTGAGTTAGGGATAGACTAACGGGCGGGCGGGCGGCCAAGTGTGGACGCCCGATGACCGGCCAGGAGCCTATAAAAGGGTGGCAAAGGTTAGTTATTGTATTATAGAGAGTGAATAATATTTTACTATTAAAAAAACGAAAAGCAAAGTAAAAGGCAAAAGCATCACCTTTTGGCAAAAAAGCAAGGCTTTCCCAAGTATAAAAGAAGCATGAGCCTCTCTTGAGCATCAAGTTGAAGAAGAACCTCTTCATCGCATTGCCATCTTCCTTGAAGCGTGGAGATTATCTTCTCCATCATCATCTACTTGATCATGAACCAAATCATGGAATTTTTCATTGTTGCTCGCTGATTCAAAGTGCCTCCATTGACTAGGGTGTGCCACGTCATCACACGCTCGTACATCTGCACGGATCCGTACAGCCGTACGGACATATGCAGAGTTGTGCGGACAGAAAATTTCAAAAACCGTAAAATTGCTCCAAAAATTGCTTTTTGGAAGTTTTTATCGCTCGAAAACCATTAAAACAGCTTTTATATCAGTTTTCTTGCTAGGAAGAGCTTTTCCATGGTTTTCTTCATTGACAAGGTTGTAGGAGTTGTGGAGATTACTCATGGGATGAGCGAGTGATTCTTGGACTTGGATTTGGACTTCGACTTGGATTGGAACTAGAACTTTGGACTTGGACTAGAATTTAGAATTTGGACTTGGATTTGGATTTGGATTTATTGGACTTGGATTCATTGGATTTGGATATTGGATTCGGTACTAGCCCAGTGAGAGATACTTGTGGGTCATCCCCGTAGTGTGCTCGACATCAGAGATCTTGTGCCTTGACATCAACATCGACTTGGATATCCTACATCGGCATATCTGTTTGTTTTGTATTCATTGATTTTATTGATCCCGGCCAGCGTGCCCTTGGATTGTTCCTGAATAAATTCTTGAAAGGGGGCGGTGTGAGGGCAAAAGGTCGAAAGGACCAGATGTACGAGAGATTAGAGCAAAACAACACAACATAAAATAGGTGAGTGAGTCTATATATAATGGTAAGTGAACATATGTACAAGAGCCCTCTGATGTGAGGTGACTCTGAGTAGAAAGACGAGTGTAGAAGCAAAGATGATGTTGGAGCTGAAGCATGGTCGATGACGAAGGCTCGTGTCGATGTGAGGCAAAGGCACTCCGTGAGGTGGTCGGTGTCGAAGGCTCACGTCGGTGGATGCAAAGGCACTCCGAGGTGGTAGTGGCAGCGGAAGATGAGGTGATGGAGGCTCTGGTGACAAGGGTGCTATGGTACTTGAGGTGGTAGATGAAGAGCAGAGAGGGCTGCCGTCTTGAGTGGTGTAGTGGTGCAAGCTCTGGTGACAAGGGTGCTGTGTACTTGCAGGGTGCAGGCTCTGGTGACAAGGGTGCTGCGTACCTAAGGGGTGCAGGCTCTGGTGATGAGGGTGCTGTGTACTGGAGGGGTGGTGAAGAGTAGAGAGGGCTGCCGTTCCGAGTGGTGTCGATGGTGAAGATAAGCAAAGAGTGGGCTGCCGTCCCGATGGTGTGATGTAGCAGAGTGGGCTGCTGTCTCAGAGAGTATTGATGATAAAACGATGATGTCTTGTGTTGTAGCAGAGAGTGGGCTGCTGTTTCGATGGTGTGCGCTGAGGAAAAACGCTGAAGTGCTCTATGTAGCAGAGAGGGCGGCTGTCCCATGAGCTGAGGATAAAACCCTGATATGCTCTACTATAGTAGAGAGGGCTGCTGTCCCATGATCAGATATGCAACGCTGATGTGATCTATGTAGCGGAGAGGGCTGCTGTCCCACAGTGTGGCTTGTAGCAGAGAGTGAGCTGCTGTCCCAAGGTGTGGCCAGTAAACGCCGAGGTGCTGTACTGTCAGGCGATGATGATAAAGCAATGTGGTGTGTGCGCCAGCAGTAGCAACAGCAACAGCAACAGCAACAGCAACAGCAACAGCAACAACAAATAGTATCGGATATGGTCAAGAAGTGGTACACGATGATGAATGATGAGGCTAACCTATATATATGGTGAGGGACTGTTGGTCGGCCAGCCTAAAGGCTGTTGGCCAGCAGCAAAGACACAAAAATCCTAAATAAAACCAATAAAAGCCCAATAAATTCCCTTTTTGGGGCTGGACAAAAAAGCTGTTTTCACACATGCGGGGCCTATTCCCCGCTCAGTGTGGTGTACTTTGCAGATCTTTATTCCCTTCTCTCTCTCCCCTCTTTGTCTCTCTATCATTATCTTTTGGATATGTGGTTGAGTCTGTCACTGCACGCCCCGTTGGGCTTTCAGAAGTAACATAATGCAATGTGTATACATCTCTCCAATGTGACCTGTAACCTCACCCGCCTTTGCATCCTTTCGGACTATGGTGATCATGGGCTGTAGATGTGTCCTGAATAGTACCGCCACTCTGCCAGACCCGTGTACCCCACCACGTGTGTGTCTCCTCTCGGTTGGCGGATGCCCACTCATAGCTTGAAATGCGTGGTAGCCCTCTCTCTGGGCTCTGGTGGGTCTCTGTGAAGAAGATATTGTCCCTCTTTATGAAAACTTCCGTAAGTCCCCCAATGTCCGACCATAGTGTCCCATTGCAGTTCCAAACTGCCAACTCCAGGTGTATGGTTCCACAGACTCCGTTCCGTGTCTCTATTTCGGACGACGCTTTGTGATGATGACTTGCGGCCCACTTCCCCACCTTGCGGGCCTTGTGCACTTTGGGCATGTTTGCCCGTCTGTGCTCTACCTGGGTTTGAGAAAGAAAGAAAGAAAGAAAGTTGTATCAACGAGAGAGAGAGAGAGAGAGAGTCTTGTGAGTGTTCTCATCATCACGTGAGATTTCTCCTCCCCTTCTATGCAGGTCACTTTATTGGCTGTCCACTGTGCAGGCTGCCTTTATTTTTTGCTGGCCGTCAGTAACCCAAAAGCACAACAAACGTGGATTGGCTCAGCTCTTCCTAACTATAGAGCCAAAGGGCCATGGATTTGTTACATCTATTCTATATACTGGTCTATAACAACGTTGTCTACAGTTGGTTATGGAGACCTCCATGCACAAAACTATACAGAGATGGCTTTCAACATCCTGTACATGCTCTTCAACCTAGCTCTAACATCATATCTGATTGGTAATATGACCAACCTCATTGTAGATGCGAACAGTCGGACAAAAAAATTTGTAAGAAAACTGGACATATCTAGCACTTTTTAGCATTAAGTAAACAATGTATGAGAAACACTTACTCTTTGTGATGTTTTTTGACAGAGAGATTCAGTCAAAGCTCTGGCCAGCTTTTCAAAGCGGCACCATCTGCCACTTGAATTGCAAGAGCAAATGCAAAATCATGTCCGGCTCAAGTTCAAAACAGAGATTTTGAAACATGACGAAATAATGTCTGCACTACCAAAGGCCATCCGCTCAACCATTGCCAGGCGTTTGTTTTTTGACATAGTGGAGTGTGTCTATTTGTTTCATGGAACCTCTCACAATTTTCTACTACAGCTTGTAAGCACACCTAGTTTTTATCGTCAAAGGAGAAACATGCTTTTCCAGTGTCACCATATATGCTTGAAATAATTAGTTCCTTTCATACATACATATATTCACACCATACATATGTGCATACACCCTGCGTGTGCACACTTTTTTTAAGTGAAACCACTGCTTCATTAACGTACATTCATAGCTGTCCCAGTGTGGGACAGCTATGACTCATATTGCGCGCGCACACACACGCACACACACACACACACACACACACAATGACAAGATACATTTCACACAGACATGCATCCATGTAACTGCATAACATACATGCCTACCTTACTTGCAGTACAAACATACCTACCTTACTTGCAGTACATACATATATACATACACAGCTACTTACCTACCTACCTACATACATAGTACATGAATAAGTTTTGAAAGATTGAACTCTTCAATGTTCATAGTTGTCATTGCAGGTGACAGAAATGAAGCCAGAATATTTCCCTCCCAAGGAAGATTTAATACTTTGCAATGAGGCCCCAACCGAGTTCTACATATTGGTATCGGGGATGGTGGTAAGTCTGCAAGGTTCCTTGACTACTATCCTGACTTTTTTCTTGTATGGTTTGTCAGGTCGTCACAAGTAAATTACACATTTTATCGTGATGTAAGGTTGTTAGGTGCTTAATAGCATCACTGCTGAAAATTTCTACTTTTACAGGAACTTCTCGTGACCAAGGACGGAACCGAGCAGGTAAAGTAGTTTCAGACAAATTATATTTCCTAATTTACAAGTCTATACAGTTATTAGATTCAAGTATTTCGAGGGCTCACCTTACTCTGTGTCTCAAGCAAACAAGAACAAAAATATTTGATGTTACATTTCTTAAGTTCATGGGATTATCCTAAGGGAGGATATGTAATTAGGGGTCTAGAGGGTTAGGCTAGCGGTTGTCAAGTGGCCAATTTCTTTCCAAGGCTAAGAATACTTTTGGGCCTTTCATTTTTATGCATAAATTAATACCTTGGGCACTTCTGTCTTCTCATGGCCATATGGAAGGCTTAGGAGATGTCCAAGGCATTGATTTATTCACGAAGGTGACAGGCCCAATAGGAAGGAATTGGCTGCTTGGCAAGCAATGGCCTAGTCCTCTAGACTCCCTGATTACACATCTGTCCTTGGGGGAATCTGGAAAATTTGGGAAATCTTTCTTCAGATTGTGGAAATTGCAAAAGCTGGGGATGTTGTCGGCGAAATAGGTGTAGTATGCTTTAAACCACAGCCCTTCACAGCACGAACAAGAAAGCTGTCACAACTGATGAGGATTGATAGGAGCAGTTTTATCAACATCATACAAGCCAATGTTGCTGACGGGCAAATGGTGGGCAACAACCTTTTCCAGGTTTTCACCTTCAAAGTGCTTACCTTCTTTATTTCTCGGGTTAGGCCTAGCCTTCACAGGCAGATCCCCAGCGTGGGCGATTGGGCGGTGGAGATCCTCCACCCATGAGGGGAAGGGTTTCTGTTTATAAAGCCCCTTAGACTTTCATAAAGAGGTAGGTAAACTGATATACATGGTATTGTGCTTTTGGTAACCAGTGCTTTTAACTTTTTTACAGCATCTAAAAGAGTCTAGTAATGGATACATTTCTAAGATTGCAGCAGAGCTTGAGTACACGTTGGCTAAAGGGGGGTCTGGGATAACAATGAGTCTTAGCTTCATCGCATCAAAGGGAGATAGTCAGCTCATGGAACTACTGTTGGCACAAGGAATGGATCCAAACACGTTGGATTATAGCCACCAAACCCCTTTGGTAAGTTTTAAATTGCATGTAAATCACCTCTTTTGTTCCTAAAAAAGTTAGCCTTGACGTAATAGCAGGTTTTCCAACCTCTTTTCAGTTGGCTGCAGCATATAGCAGCTGCCAATGGATTTCTAGAATGTGCTCGACTTCTTCTTGAGTATGGAGCAGATCCCAACATTCCAGGCATGTGCACCACAAAACAATCGTCTCTCTCTCTCTCTCTCTCTCTCTCTCTGGTATTAGACTACTATAGCTGGTAGCTTTAGAGAGGGTATACAAATATGTGACTGAAGTAAAAGATATACCAGAAGGCCAATTGCCATGAATGGCATGGGAAGCAGGTTCAAACTTCAAAGTCACAACGCACCACTAACTTACCATTGGATGCGTATTGGATGTGAGGCAGCTGAGGAGTCAAAAAACCACTTGAAATCCCATCCAAAGAGATGAAACGGGCATAGATCCAGCTACAATTATCAGATGCATTGCTTCAGAGATGGCAGACAGCCCAGAGATGGTCCAGAGTACTATAGCACACACATGCACCCAAAGTACTGTACTACATACACTCAGGACCAAGGCCACACGCAGCCACATATCGGCACTCCCATGCTAGTACAAGCCCGACTCCATACCCGATCACACCGACTGGGTATTGAGATGGGAGCCTGGGGAGCTCTGTCAGAGAGTGCTCGACTTTGCACCCTTTGCCAGATACAGATTTGAGGAGACTGAGGAGCATCACTCTAATAAGTCCTGCCTATGTATACATCAGGAGGCCAGTACACGGAGCTACTGCGAGGATGTGACGATCTCCAGCAGCTTCTCCAGGCTAGCTTTCACACCCCCACAGCTTTGGGCACTTTCATAGCTGCTATTGGAAGCACCTTATGGAGCACTAGGGCACCAACCAGACAGCACTTGATCCACATGGTCCCACCTGGACCATGTGGATTTTCTTGTTTCCATAAGGAGATTTTTTCTTGTTTTCTTGTATTGTATTTTTCAGGTCCCCTGGGCCATATTGGCCACCCGAGGAGGATACGACATTCTCTCTCTCTCTCTCTCTCTCTCTCTCTCTCTCTCTCTCCAGCAGTTCATCTTCTTGCAATCTAGGATTCTGCTTTTTTCTTACACTCTTCCGATCCATTAGACGGGTCACAGGATGAAAGCCTTGAATCGGTAAGATGGGCTCATTGCACCTCAATTGGTGATGGTCTTATTTGTCATGTGGGTGGGGAGTTGTATAGGTGTGGAACTATCAAGCATGCCACCATGTAAAATAAAGACCAATAAAAGAACTCTCCGTTTAAGGCCAAAAGGTTACAAAAAACCAGGCATAAAATGGATCGAGCTAAAGTTCTTTATATTGAACTGGTGCAGATGAGGAGAAGAGTGTTCCACTATGGAGAGCTTTATCTGGGCACCACGAGGCAGTAGCTAGACTGCTATGGGAGCACGGGGCAACTTTGGCCTCAGGAGCACAAGGAGATTATCTATGTGCTGCTGCGGAGAAGGGGGACCTCAGGCTTTTGCAGAGCCTCATGAACTATGGAGCAGACATAAGCTTGGCCAACTCAGAGGGCATGACAGCCCTTCACCAAGCAGTTGCCGCAGGTTGGAACCAGGCAGCTAGACTTCTCTTGTCTTATGGGGCAAAGATGGATGTTTGTAATCAGAATGGTCTTACTCCCATGGATATGGCAAAGCAACTAGGTCAGGAAGATCTTATGCAGCTGCTTCAAAACCCACCAACGCTCTTTATTTCTTCTTCCAAGCCTGTTCAGCTCAGAACCCAGAAAAGAGCCAAGGAAATGAGGAAAGAGAAAAGGACAGACCGGCCAAGGACTAGTAGCCTTGATGCTAGCATATTTAAGCAGATTCAGAACCAAGCTTCACTGCCATATCCCGTGCGAATTACCATTCACCAACACCATCCCAAAAGCCCAGAATCCATCAATAAAGCTGCCAAGCTCATACCTCTTCCTGACTCTTGGGAGGACCTCATCAAGGTTTCAAGTATGTGTACCATTGTATTTAATTACTCTACATGCTAAAAAGTATTCAAATCACATTTATAAACGTTAAGACCTCTAAATAAACATATGCCAACATATTATCAATATCATGAGATCTCTTGCTGCATTTTCTTGTAGGTGACAAGTTTGGGTACTTGCCTGTGAAAGTTTTGAGTGAAGATGCAGCAGAGATTGAGGATATGAGTGTGATAAGGGATGGTGATAACCTATACATTGTTGGAGAAGAAGAGCTTAACAAAACTCAACAACACATCAATCAAGATCAAAGTAAACATTTGAGAAGAGACTTCAGGAAATGAAAGAACACACTTCAAGAGAGGGTAAGTGATCTCAAAAGGGAAGGGATCATGAGAAGAAGGTACCTTTCTTAGGCTCCATAGCTTGTTTATGCGAAGCTCATTTCATTTCTCCCTCCCTCCAATTTTCCATGGCGTCAGTTTGCCCAGTGTAGGTTGCCCATGTCCTAGTATATTCTTTGAGGTTGCCTTCAGAAGCCTACTTGTATAACATGGCTTTCTCACCTTCATTCATTAAGGCAAGGTGTGTTTAAAGGGTCCGGACAAGAACTTATTTGTTTTTACATTTTAGTAATCTGGGTCACTTCACATGAAGTTCAAATTCGTGCCTATTACAAGGGCCTTTTTTCCCTCTTACATGCAACACAAAGGCTAAAGTGCTAGTGAGAAGGATGCCACAATAGAATGTGAAGGTGCAAAGATTTTGATATTCAAAAAATTGTCCACAACTTTGTTGTATTGAATGTTCAAGTTCAATAAAGGCCTCATCTTAGTTTCAAATATATTTTTTTGTGGTGAGTTTATTTCAATGCAAGATAGAAGGTAAACCATGGTATTTATATTTACAAACCTTAAGAAATACATTTTTTTGATTATTATGAATGCTTGTTTCACTCTTTCAACTTGATTACAAAATAGAATCAAAGACCATAGGTCACATGTAATGGTCACAATATAAGAGGGTGCTATGTTTGAATCTTGGGTGTGGTGTACAAGTCTTCCAAAATGTGTTTAGTGAGGATTAATGACTACCATCAGAGAATCAATTGGGAGGATACAAAAATGTGTAGAATAGCCAATGCATTGAAAGACAAGTACGGTAAAGAACCGTTACCCTATTCCAAGAATAGATGATCTCCTTGATGAATTTGAAGGTGCATGCATCTTTTCAAAAATTGATTTGAGGTTGGGCTTCCATTAAATTAGAACAAAGGAGATGAAATTAAAACAACATTTAGGATTGTTAAGCATGTTAATATAAAACAATAACATCTATAAGGCATCACATATCAATTATGGTAATGTGAGTGTAAGCCGTTCTCTTTCACATTTATTGGTTTCTTTATTGGAGATAGGGCAATCCATAGTAGAAAGTCCACCCAAAGTGGTAAAAGAGATCTTGTAGCTTCTCAAAACCTAACTGTGGAAAAGAGGGCAATAATCTCCTTGTGAGAGATCCAACATATGCTGTGTATCTAATCTTGTCCATTGCAACGTGTGCAATTGGCATTAAAATTCTATCATGGCTATGTACTCGAAAGAAAATTTTTAACCATGGAGACTTGTTTTGGCATTTTCTTATTTCTTCTTGCACTCTTTCTCAACATGGGCCTTTTTATTACAATTATAATAAAAAAAGGTTTTTATTCTTTCCTTTTCTCTTTGTGTTGGCAGATAAAGATGAGTGTCACTCTTTATAAACTTTATAACTACTCCTCTAAAAGTATTGAACTAAACTCAAAAGTAAGAGGAAGGTTCCCAACTCGTGTAAGAAGGTGACAAGACCATTATAGTATGGTGGCCAAGTTGTGTGATGCATGTTAGAGGGAAAGCTAAAAAGAAAAGAAAGTAAATTGCACTCATTAACATGGAGTATACACATGTGCAATCTCATATGGGAAAAGGATACCATGGAAGCTTGCAAGAAGCAAGAAGCAAGAAGCTAGAAAATGTGTAATCTTGATTAGTAAAATAATTGGTACCTTATTAGACTCATAGTTTTCTTTTATACTTGAGTCCACATTACACACTATATTATTGTGTCTACCCTTGAGGCCTTGGTCCTTAGTCCTATGTCCATATCCATTATTAATGTCCCATGGACTTCGGCCCATATAAGTATATACAAATAAAGAGTAACCACATTACAAACCATCTCCTCCCATTGGTTTACATTCAACCCATGAGATGGAATGCAACTCCCATGGCCATGTAAGCTCTCCAATTCTGTTCGTGAGAGCATGATGTCTTTCACACATACAAAAATTACATTATATGTTCTCAAATCAATCCGGAATGGCGCCACGTATCCATATTGAAGTTCCATGGAAGATTTCTTGCATGAGAACTAAAATCTTCCACTTATGGGGTCTCTAAAATTGTCATAATAGTAATTTTCAGCACAAGCAAATAGCTTTCATTTGACATCAATATCACACATGATATTCACCCAAAAGCTCTTCAAAATTTTCCAACATAGAATTACGTTGCCATGAAGTTTCTTCAAGAGGTAATCCACACCGTTTGATCAAATATTCAACCACAGTATGGTTGTTGCAAAGCACTCTTTCTCGCTGGCCCACTCTTTCTCGCTGGCCCACTATTCTCTATGGCACATATTCAACCCTTCCTTCTTCATCCATTGGTGGCAACTCATAAAAAAATTATAACTCTAGTCTAACATAGGCCTTCAATTGTGACACATGGAATACATCATCTATCTTGGTAGTCAATGGAAGTAATAGTTGGTATGCAACCTCTCCAACTCTTGTCTCAAAACTTTGTATGGACCATAAAAGCGATGAGCCAATTTGGTATTAGTGTTGCCCTTGAGAGAACTATATCTTAATTTAGGGAGAGTCCCAAGAATACATAATCCCCTTCTTGGAACTCCAATGGCCTTCTATACTTATCTTCATAGTGTTGTATCCTTTCTTATGATCTCTTGATATTGCTCTTGCATTGTTGAAGTAATGCTTGCATCTTTTTTGCTTCTTCTTTTGCATTTGTATTAATACCCTCTTTCTTGATGACCATCATTGGTGCATTGATCTTGTATCCATATATGATTTAAATGGTGGCATGCCAATACTCACATGATGGGTACTATTGTAACCAAACTCAGCAAGAGCCAACCAATCATCCCATGCATGTTGAGTCTCATGGCAATAGTGTCTCAAATAAGTCTCCGCCCACTTATTCACTCTCTCCGTTTGACTATCGGTCTCAGGATGATTAGTGATACTAGGAGTCCACTTTGTTCCCAGGGTCTCAAATAGAGTAATGAGCTCATGAATTTGATATCTCGATCACTAACAATTTGTTGTGGTATACCATGCAATTTGAACACATACCCCACAAATTGCTTTGTAATCATAGATGCGATATACTTGACCTTTTAAAACGGATGAAATGTGTCACCTTTGTTAATCTATCCACACAGCTACATACAAGCTGTCCCATCCCTTCTTTGTATGAGGAAGTCCTCTGATGAAATCCATAGCAATATGAGTCCACTTCCCTTTGGGAATAGCTAAGGGTTGAATTAAACCCCCCTGGCTTATGTGTTGGATCCTTGTTAAGTTGACAAGCCATGCACTTTGACATATATGCGTGTATGTCCTTCCACATCCCTTTCCAATAAAAGCTTTTTCTTATCTTATCATAGGTCTTAAAAAGATCCAAATGCCTTGAAATAAGAGATGAATACATTTCTTTCATCACCTTTTGCTTGTATTCCAACATGGACACAAGATTGACTCTTCCCTTATAGTACAAGAGATCATTATGGGCACAAGATAGACTCTTTCCTTGTAGTACAAGAGACCATTACGAAGCTTAAAAAGGGGCAATTTTTCATGAGAACCATACTGTAATTTCTACACCATTTGTGACACTTTGAATATCCATGATCTAATTCTTATGCACTTTAGAGTTGGCCAATAAAGAGCATGCCCACATTCTAGATAGAGCATCAGCAATGTATGTGATCTCAAAATCATAAGTTCGCAATGTGGTGAACTTCCAACTTTGCTAAGAGATAAATTTGGTTAAGACAGGAAATACCACAACACTCTATAATCACTTCCCAACAAATAAAAGTGATTCTACGTAAAGGTAATGATGTCACTTCTTGACGGCATGTAAGATAGCAACCATGTCTTGATCATAAACATGCATTTGCATTTGTTCTCATTCAGCTTATGGCTCTCATAAGTAATCACACCATGATCTTGGTATAAAACCACCCTAATTCCTTTTCCATTCCAATTTCTTTTTGACATGTAAATGGTTTAGAGAAGTACAGGACAACCAAAACAGGGGCTAAAATGAGCATCCTTTTGAGATCTTCAAAGCTCTTGTTTACTATTGCATCCCAAAAGAAGGTTTCCTTTTTAAGCTTGTCTCGATAAGAGGGGCTGTAATTTTTGAATTCCTCTTAATGAATCTTTTATAGAAAGAAGATAAACCCAAAAATTCTCTTAGTTGAGTGATATTAGTGGGTGTAGGCCACTTCTTCACACATTCAACCTTCTTGGGATCCACCTTAATGTCCCTCTTTGCTCACAATGTGGCTAACAATGTGGCTAAGATACTCCACTTCTTGAGCCATAAACCGAGTACATTTTCTCTCTTTTGCATACAAGTGGTTATTCCTCAACATCTCAAGCACTTCTCTCACATGCATCAAATGCTTATCCCCATTCTTGCTATAGATGAGCGAAGAACACCAATACAAATTTGAAGAGAGAAGGTTGTAGTACTTTGTTCATCAATGCTTCGGGCGCATTGCACACAACTTAAATGGAATTACCATAAAATGAAATAGCCCTCTTTCCATTGTAAAAGCTTTTTTAAACTCATTACCTTCCTTCATTCTAATTTAATGGTACCCTGATCTTAAATCAATCTTAGAGAAGTATGTGGAAACCTTAAGTTCATCTCAAGAAGATTATCCACATGAGGTATTGGAAATTTATTCTTGATCTTATTGAGATCACAATAGTCAATACACATATGAAAAGTTTCATCTTTCTTCTTCACCAAAAGTACGAGTGAAGCAAATGTTGACTTGTTCAATCTATCCCGTATCCAACAATTGTTTGATTTGCCTTTTTAAATTTATCCTTTTCCACCTTAGAGAGCCTATGTGGGGGCTGGTAATTGCTTTTGCATTTGGTTTAAGCTTTATACCATGATCAACATCTCTCTTTTGTAGTAGTAAACTCTTGGCATTTGAAACACATCTTTGTTCTCATCTAAGATGTTAACTATACTCTCATGCATTACTTTCTTTTATCCATCCATGACCTCTGTCAAATTAGATGAGTAAAATCCCTTTAATGTAACACTTTGTTCTCCATGCATAAAGCTCATGAACCCTTGCTACAAATTCATGTTGAAAGTCCCAAGTGTGGACAACCAATTGTAACCAAACACAATGTCTATTGGGGCCCCATGTCCCAACACTAGTAAATCAACTTTGCATGTGTATTAATTAGTGATAATGGCATCATCCACATCATTGCAAACCATTGTACAATCCTTCTTCCATTTTCCATTTAAACCATATACAAAGAAGAAGGATGCAACTTGAGATTATATAGTGACTTTTGATTTCACAAAGCTGTGCATGCTACCACTATCCACCAATATACGTGCCACTCTTCCATTTACGAAAGCTTTAAAGTCTTAAGGTATTTGTCTCTTTTTGCAACCGGCCTATCCATCATAAGAGAGTGAACACAAGGTAGCATTATGCCTTGATGAATCCGTAACAAACACAATAGTGGGTAATCCATCATCATAATCCCCATCATGAATACCACTGGGATTAAAAAGAATCTGGAGCCCCACTAATCTCATGGTCATGATTATCATCCTTATGCTCATTGCAATCCACCAAATTTTCAGCACCATGCTCAAGTCCTTCATCATCTTGTTCTGTGAGAATCATGCTCAAAGATAACTTCTTTGCCTTGCATGCTTTTTAGTGATCCTTGCTTTATTTCTCCCCATATTTGAAACATGAGCCTTTTCTCTTGAGCTCATTAATGCGATTCTCATTAATCACATTGCTCTTGGTTAAACCACTTAAAGGCTTCCCATCACCATTCGAACCCCTAGAAGAACTATTCTTAAATCTAAAATTTGGTTTTGCACATGAACTTTGACCAGATAATGTGACTTTGCCTTGATCTTGAAATCGGTCTTCGAACCTTTGGCTAATGCAGTTTGAGCTTTAGTTTTAGTGTGTAAATACCTTGGCATTTGGCTAACACATCACATACTTGAACCTCTCAACCCTTTTTCACTAAGCAATGCAAGATGAGATGTGCTCTTTAAGAGCATTGTACATCATGAGTGCCATAAGTTCACCAAGAATGCAATGAGTATTTTTTAAATCTCGCAAGGAGATCAAGGTTTGAATAATCCTTATCACCACTAACCCTTTACACCACCACAAAGGTTTTCAAGGATTATCACAATACCAAAAAAACCACCAATCACGAAGGTTGAAAAACCTTATGAAATGAAACTTTCACTCTCACCAAAAAATGAGGAGAGATTTTTGCAATTAGCGGAGCTTAGATTCTACCATGATTTCTGCACCAAATCATGGATGGTTTACTTCAAAGAAGATCGCCTCCAGTTGCGCGCCAGCGGGTTAAATCAACTAATGGAGTTGATTAACCTCTTAATCCACTTCGGTTAAGCTCACCAAAAAACTTCCTTTACTTTGTAGTCTGTAGTTCTAGACTTGCATAGTCTGCATAAACTACGCCCGATTTCGAGAAAGTCTACTGATGGATGCCGATGCCATGAACTGAGCAATGAATGCCCTCTAGTAATGCACTAAATTAATGACACATTAGCCACAAAATTAAATGATTTCTTGCAAACTAATCTCTTAAGACACTGTCTGTGTTGTTGGCACTGATTTTTGAGTATTACTAGTATTGCATGCATGGTATGTTTTTTTCGCAATTCTTGCCGCGCTTTTTGGGACACATCACCGTGGTTTCCTAGACACGTATGTACCTTTTGGGTGCGATTTTCGAGACAGCCATTGGGGTTGGACTAGTATACATAGAGTATGATGCTTTTTGACACTACACAAATGGCTCCATGTGCTCCTTCTTCAATAGGCTCTCCTTCTTCACCAGGCTCTCCATCTTTAGGAGGCTCCCTATGCTAGCTTACCCTTCCAAGCTAAGGTTTTGCTCAATAGAGAAATAGGTAAACAGACTTCTCTTTATCACTCGTTTTCTTCTTAAGTCTTTGGCAAACAAGTAGCCTCCAAATGCGATTAGCGTGTTTCAGGACACCATTAGCGTGTCCTTATCGCTTTAGATGGCTATTGTCAGAATTAAGTAGCCCACGAAATGTGATTTCAGTACCTCCCCAATCTTGTCATCCCCCCAAATTGCTTTTGAGGACTATTAGCTTTTAGAGTCATTTTTCTTATGGTTCTTTCTGGAGTTTGGTCATGGCAAGAACAACGTCAATTGCTAGGAAGAGTGCAGAGGGTCCTCCTATTTTGCAAACGTTGCTACAGCTAGAGCTTCACATCCAAGGAAGGGAAAGTCAATGCACATATTGAACCAAGCAAAGAAAAGAAGATTTACTCAAAACGTAAGTGTTCTAAGGCAAATAAGACAAGCTCAAAAGGCTATCGGGTTTGCAATTCCTAAGGCACCGTTTCAGAGACTTCTAAGATAGATTTGTGATCAATGGTCACTTGGAATGAGGTGGCAGAGGAGTGTAGTCTACACCCTCCAAGAAGTAGCAGAAGATTTCCTTATAGAATTCTTTCAAGACACTATGTTAATAGCTGCACAGGCATATGGGTTGACAATCGTGCACAAGGACATGAAGACATTGAATAGGGTACGTTGGAGATATGACAAGCTTCTTCATCGTGTGGAATAGGTGGACATCAAGAAGAGAGATATTCTCCTAGTACCACCATCAAAATAAAGTCAAAGGAAGGTGGTAGAAGTGACACATGATAAAAACACAAGGGGGAAAGCACTTTATGAAGAAGAATCTATGAAGAAACAAAGAGATACTGAAGGTAATATATTGGCTTAAGAGATTGACCTTCAAGATATCAAAAATTTGCAAAGATTATCAAACCTTGGGGATAGTGTGAATATTGTTTTATAGATAAGATTAATGTTGAAATGATGATTGCACTTAGTAAAAGATTGTTTGAAGATCTTGAGAAAAAGTACAACTGAACTCTCTGACATAATAATTCTTATGGGTTTACGGTAATTTTCTTAATATCTCATTTTGTAGTTCCATGTTATGGACTATCTTTGGGAGCATTGTCAAATTAGTTTTGCTATTTGTAATATTTTTAGGTGTCGATGACTTGAACATCACATATGACAATGAAGAAGTGATCCAGTAGACAATGGATCCGCTGAGCCGTGGGTTTGAGATGATAGACTTGGGTCTTATGTATTTCTTTTTAGGGATTGAGATCTAGTAGGAGTCTGGTAAGATCTTCAACAGAAGTATTCTTGGGGGATTCTCATAGCATGGGATGATCGATTGCAAACTTGTGTCAATACCTATGGAGGTGAATGTGAGGCTTTCTATATAAGATTCTTCACCATTAGTAGACATTAGGAAGTACATGAAGCTAGTAAGGAGTTTAATTTTTATCACTAACACTAGACTTGATATCAGCTTCAAATTTGGAGAGTCATTAGAAGTAAGGGATGCAAGTACTTAGAAAGACTCATGAGAACGACATCACTTATAGTGAATGTGACACTCTTATGGGTTATTGTGATTCAAATTAGGTAGGATATTGTGATTATAGGAAATCAAATTTTGGATATTGTTTTTTGCTTAGTGGTCCCGATGGACCAGCAAGAAGTAGAATATAATGGCACTTTCTTCTACATAAGCTGAGTGCAAGGTACCTTGTTTTGCTACTTGTGAAGCAATATGGATGAGGAGGATTTTAGTGGACATGGGAGTTCAAATTAGTGGGGCTACAGCCTTGCAATGCGTGAGAGCTGATTGAGGATGAGATAGTCAAGCTAGAGTACTGTTTTACGGGAACCAGAACTATGCCAACATCTTCACTAACGCTCTTGGGAAGGACCACCTCACTTGGCATCTTTATCGACTTGGCGTTGGGCCAAGAACATAATTCGTCTTTGAGCAGACATTGAGGGGGGGTGTTAGTATACACTCAATGCTTACCTCTCAGCATGTATCACATCTAAGTTTAATACACATTTGTAAAGGCCCACATTATGAGAAAAGCCCATTGGTGCATATGTCTTTGGTGGGCACTTTGGCTTAGATGTCGATGGGGTCATTATTGTGACCATTAATGGTTAGGAGATGGTTAGGGATTTGAGTGTTAGTTGGGGGGTCCAGGGGTGGAAGCCCTTGGCTTGACAGTATAGGTTCATTATTAGTGGGTGATGGTGGTTGATTAGTTGTGTTTTGAGGGTGGTGCCTATGTCTATGTTGTGTAACTGCTCGTGTTGCTACCACACACCACCTGCACCACTATATATAGACAAGTATCCACACCCTCTACACTTAGTACATGATCCATCAAGAGTCTATCTACATCGCCATCTAAGCTCTACTTGAGAGCGTATGGGTGGACATCACCATCACATTGTACCTATCTTAGAATTTTAAATTTTCTCCATTCTCTATCTATTGCATTGTCTATTATACTTTGTTTTTCTATCTATCTTTTTGTTGTGCTATATTTGTATATTTGAAGCTTGCATGATGTGTCAACATTACTAGAAACCTTTTCCAAGGCGGTGTGCATGATGTGTCAACAACACTAAAAACCTTTTTTGCTGGGGTAACTTGTCTTCAACTTACACACATTGTTCTTTGTGGAAAGATGAGTAGTTGAAATAATGAGATGAGGGGAAAATAGAGATCACAAGCTCTTGCACACACATGAATTAAACTCATGAACCAAACAATGGGATTAGGAGGGACATTAGGACTTGTTTGGGGTCTTCTTGGGCCCTTTTATTTGGACACTTAGTGAAATGCTTAAAATGCTAATCAAGCTTTGACAAGCTAGTGGCCTAGGCCTGAAAATGCATTTTTCCTTTTCTACAAAAAAGAAAATAGGCCAAAAGGTGATCTAATCATTAGATCTTCTGTCGTTGGGAAGGAATATGGGCCTAACTGCCTTTTTGTCTTGTAGTGAAGTACCTTTCACAAAGAATGTTTGAAATTTTTTGTCACTTTGTTCCCTCCCTTTTTGGAGGTGCTGCAGATCCCATTCTCTCTCTACACTCTCTCTCTAAAACGAGTTTAGGGTGTTTTACTTGGGTAAGGGCTTATTTTTCTCTCTCTAGGAGCCATGGCCTGCAGATCTGGACCTCCTACTCCATCATCCTCTCCACCAGCTCTCATGGAAGAGCTCACCATCCCCTCTTGTGAAGGTACAGATCTACACATCCTTGCAAGATGAAGCTCTCCATCTCCATCACTAGCAAGCTCTCCATATCTATCTCCTCAAGGCCTCCATTTCCATCTCTGTATCCATCTGCATCTCCTCCACCTCCACCTCCACCTCCATCACCACCTCCATCTTCATCTCCTCCCTCTCCATCATCTCCATCACCATCCACATTTCCATCTCTGTATCCATCTACATCTCCTCCATCTCCATTTTCTAGGTACAATGGCTCTACGGGACATCACCAACAAGCAATCAAAGTTTCGCTTGCACGTGGACTTAGACGAGGAGTATGCCACAATCCGAAGTAATCGAACGAAGGGATGTATTCCTGCTAAGGTGCTACGACTTCAAGGTGCAAAAGCCATTGATCTTTGGACCGATGGAAGTATTTATCCCCTTGATTCATAGACTGGTGCACCTCCCCCTTTTCGTAATATCACGCAAGTCATACGCTTCTTGGGTGATGGTTATAATGGTTTCTTAGGGTACTGTTAGAGGCTCTATTCTTTGTACTTGGAGGAACTCTCAAATCAAAATCACCTCAGGAAGCTTCTAGAATTATGCAAGGCAGAAAAGGAAGAATGTGCGTCAACTTTCATGGCCACAAAGGAACATATGCTGGCTCGAGTCAAGGATCTAGAGAAGGAGGATGCAGAGCAGAAGATGAAGCTTGATGAAGGTGTGGAAAGCAGGGATCGAGTTATAGAGAACTATCTCCGTCTTCGAAACTCAACTCGGAACCTTCGCCGACGTGTCGATCATTTCACTCACCTCCCCATGGGATATAATGCAAGGCAGCGAAAGCGCAAGCCTCTGAGTCTTCTTTCCAAAGATGGGGGGGCTCGAGCGACGTGTGTGTCGAACAAGGTAATCACAGCTTCAAAACTAGCATTACATTCTTTTTTCATATAGTTATGTCATTGACTCTGTACTATGTGATGTCCAGGGAATGTGCTAAAGCAATATTAGGTTGTTCCAATACTGAGGAGTCTATCCTTGAGCACTGCCACCTTGTAGTTGGCTGGCATCGCTGGTATGCCATCATCTGGAACAAACAGGTTGAGTTTGTCAACACT
The DNA here is from genome assembly GCF_041138505.1 of Cibotium barometz. Lineage (NCBI taxonomy): Eukaryota > Viridiplantae > Streptophyta > Polypodiopsida > Cyatheales > Cibotiaceae > Cibotium > Cibotium barometz. Next base: position 47,729,673 of record NC_141070.1, on the reverse strand, counting down.
GTTGTTTAGGATGTCTGAATTTTGTAAGACACGACATCAACTACAGAGGTTGAGGACTATAGGATGCAAGGGATAGAAGAAGATGTCTTGGCGGGTTAGTTAATATAAGATCCCCCCTCCAAATGCCCATAATGATTGTTGGGTCAGCATCTCTTTTAGTATTTTGTTTAATAAGGGTTAGTTCTCCTAGGCCTATATCTTAAGCTAAATTAATGTCATATCAAAGTAATGAGAGTGTTAGTGTCGATAAAAACAAAGTAAGAGTTTGAGGGGGGGCTCGAGGAGGTATTGGCAATTGTCCCAATTCCGAGGACGCTCAAGGATGGTACGTAGATCATCGGTGGGCTCCGGTCGTTGACTCCTTTCTTGTGCGGCCAATTGGCGAGCCAGATCCTACATGCAGATATTAGCATTTTGCTGAGCTGGTTGGAAATGGTAGTCTCCCTGACCATTCTCTCACAGCATCCAGTTCCTCAAATCTTCTTGTTGTCACCTCCTGTGCTCTTCTGGCAGTAGCTTCTCTTTGATGGGCCTCAGTAATTTGATTTAATTGTTGTGCTGCCAGTCTTTGTGTATCCTATAATTGTGATTCCAGTTGTGATATTGTTTCTTGTCTTCTTTGTGCCTCTGCTTGGTTGGTGACGATTGTCTCATTGAGGGCCTTGATTTTTTTCCCATGTGCTTTGTTAGCCTACTCTCTTTCCTGTTGCAATCCTTGCACTCTTTCTTGTTCTTCTTTGAGGTGGGTTGTGAGGAGCTCTATTTGTTGTCGAAGCATATCCTCATTATGCTTTGCGCCATCTTGGTACTCTTGCATTTCCCTAGCATGCTTAGTTGTGAGGCTCTGTGTTTGTGCTATCTCTTTTTGTAGCTGCTCCTTTGTTTGCTCTAGCCTTGCATTCAAGTCAGCATTTTCATCGATTTTCTGTACAATGGTTTGACTTAAAACTATCTTATTGCTTTCCAAGGCACTGTATCTATTTTCCTGTTCTTTTGTAGCCTTTAAACTCTTCATGATGACTTCTTTATGAGTTTCTTCTGCTGCCACCAAATTTCCTTTTACGCTTTGTATTCGTGCATTGGCCTCTTCCAGCTGCTTCCATAGGTTGGCGTTCCTATCATGTAGCATGTGTGTTGTCAATAAATGGCAACACCACACCTTTTGTTCCTGTTATGTAGCATGTGTGTTGGCGTTCCTGTCATGTAGCATGTGTGTTGTCAATAAATGGCAACACCACACCTTTTGTTCCTATTCCTAGTTGGTACTACTGGCAACTCATATTTCTATAAGGGGATCATGGAGTAGTGCGTTTAAGCCTTCCAATGTATCCTAGATGAATTGCGCTGAGAATCCACATCCTTGAAAGATCCAAGTTGCGACAGTGGCTTATTATCATTTGGAACCTTCTTTGTTTGCTTGGATTGGAAGTATCTAGGGAGTGTGGGTGCTTACTAGATTCTGTTGGATCCTCCAATTCTTGTGTTTCCACTGGTGCTTCTTCGATTATTGGTTCTTCCAAGGCATGGTCCTTTGGTGTTTGTTCTTCAGCTCCCTCTATTGGTGTATCCGCTAGTCGTGAATCTTTGAGCGGGGAGAGGTCCTTGAAGATAAGTTGTGTAGGGCTCGTTGGAGGGGAGAGCTGCTGTTGTTGTTCCTGGACAGTTGGGCTTTGTAGCTTTTCTTGGAGGGCCTCTTGGTATGTTTTGATCTCAGATTCCGCTGTCGCTTCCAATTGTTGAGATTCTGTGGTGACTAGTTGAGATTCTGTTGTGACATCTACTAGTAGCCCTCTCATTTGCTTGTATGTCTTCTTCTTTCGGTGCTTCTTGATTTTCTTTATGAGCTCCTTTGTTTCCATTAACACTCCATGCCCCTCTTCCATCCTTCCAGCAACTTCTGTAGGTTGGGCAGGGATGAGCTAGCTGCAACAAGCTGTCCTCTGGTTCTGGCTCTTTTAATGACCTCTGTGCCACATGGCTAAGTATTTGAGTTAAGAGGTACAGGTTATTGATCTTTGATTGATGGGCTTTTAGGTAATTCTCCATCTCCTTATGCATGTAAAATGCCCAGTCCTCCTCCTCCTCTTCATCAAGCTTTCGCTATCCTGTTTAGGCCCACCCTGTTGTACCTGTCCCCACCACCGGCTTTATCTGCATCATTAATGACATTGCTCTGCAGGCTTTTTCGGTGGCTTTATCTCTCTGATGTTTTCGTATTCCATACCATTGGAGTTATAGGAATCTCTCCTTAGAATCTCCTTGATTGGTATTGTATCGAGGGTGTGCGTGTGGGCTCTCACTACAACGGGGAGCTGTAAAGCTTCTCTAATGAGGTCTTATGTAATAAGAAGCTCTTCAATAGCGCCATCCACATTTGTAATCTTGCCTCTTTTTGTCTGCTTGTCGTATGTTATGAGGTATTTGACACAGAGATCGGTGTCGATTACTCGGGGTAGCACTTTAGCCATTCTGCCTAGGCCGACTTTGTCCAGCTTAGCTTTCACTTCGGCATCCTCTAATAAGTGGAGGCACTCCTTGCTGTGGCATTGAAGAGTGACCTTGCCATGTGGTGTGGTGACCTCCTTCCTAATGAGTGTGCCTTAGAAGGACTGGGCGTAAGGGCCAAAGAAGTTAGTCTTCAACTTCTTGGCACTTTGGGACCCTGTAGCACTACTGGCTTGTGTTGTAGAGGGTTGCTCTCGGGATTCGGATTCTGAAACAGACATCTATAGAGGGTTGCTCTCGGGTCAATCGAATGACTGGTGGAAGCTACCTTTTTCTTTAATTTTTTTTCTTTTTTTTTTGGGTTAATTAGTGTTAGTATATGACACAGGACGTGCAAGAGTAGTCGTGAATGAGGAAGGCGTGAATTAGCAGACGTGAAGTTAGGGACGTGAAAGTCTTCACGTGAGTTAGCAGACGTGAAAGTCTTGATGTGAAAGTCTTGACATGAAAATCTTGACGTGAAGGTCGAAGATGTAAAGTCTTGATGTGAGTTAGCAGATGTTAAAGTCTTAACATGAAGTTCGAAGACGTGAAAGTCTTGACATGAAGGTCGAAGACGTGAGTTAGCAGGCGTGAAGGTCGAAGACGTGAAAGTCTTGATGTGAGTTAGCAAATGTGAAAGTCTTGACATCGTGAAGTTCGATGACGTGAAGGTCGAAGATGTGAAAGTCTTGCCGTGAGTTAGCAGATGTGAAAGTATTGACGTGAAGGTCAAAGACATGAAAGTCTTGACGTGAGTTAGCAGACGTGAAAGTCTTGACGTGAAGGTCGAAGACGTGAAAGTCTTGACGTGAATCCGCAGTCTCGTGAGACTGCGGACGTTGATGGCACGGAAGCGGTAAAGCTATTTACGCCCTTATAGCATGCCACACTTCCACACATGCATGTAAACACACCAGAACACCAGTCCCAAAAGCATGAACAAGACTTATATTTCAGATCTGGCTGTCACAACTTGTACTCAAATCAACAAAGAAACAAAGAATTCTTTGACATCACTAAACACTAGCCCCACAGCTAATCAAAAGAATTTACAACTTTGGCTTGAATCCCCATAAGAGGTAGAAAACCACAAAATACCACACACAAAAAAACTAGCTCACTGCCAGTCCTCAAGACAAAACCCAGTCACACGAGTGATTCCTTTGCACTATCAGGCTTTATTCCCTCACTCTTTGCTTCAGCTCTACCAGCTGCAGCAACTTACTTCACTGTCAGTCTCACCAGCCTCTCTGTAAAACTATCCCCTTGGCAGCTTCTCTGCAATCGTGAGCTCCCCAAAACCCAACACCAACACCAGCCCAATATCCAGCCCAATACGGCTTCCACGTCACTTCAGACCTGCAGCAGCTGACCCCTTTGGCGCCTTCTTCTTGCACGCTCTCCTCTGCACCTCTACGGCCAGCTCTACAAGGTGTTTTTTCTGGACCCCGGCACCCCAGACTATATCCACCAACCCGTCAACAGCAAGGCGGCCTTCTTCTCTTATATTTCACCACACTTCTGCTCTCCCCTCAGCCCACACGTTGGCGCCAGCCAATCCTCACTTCGGCCTCCACACTGCTCTTCACCACTGCGCTTCTGCGCCAACTTCATCCCTTTCTGCAACAAGTCGCCAGCCTGTCAACTGTGCACGCCCTCCACACCAACACCGCTCTTCACTCACACGTTGGCATCCCCACAACTGGCGCCTTCACACTGCTTCACTGCACTTCACAAGAACTTCCACAAATCTGCGCCAGCCAATCCTCACTTCGTCGCTAGTAGTTGCACCAGTCACCAACCAGCCCACTCCATCCTTTTTCTCTCCTCGGTGCCCACGGCGGTCTCCAGTTACCACTAACCCCACGCTTCTTTAGTCGCCAACTGTTGCGCCTACCACCTACTCTCTCCGCAGCGCCACAGCAAATACAAACAGAAAAAACGTCAGCACTTCCCTTGTCTTCTTCTTGCAGCTGCGCCCAGCGTTTTTACTCTCTCCTGCAGCTACATTAGAGAGCTCTTCGAACAACGCCGCCTCCCCTCCTTTTCGTTTGCAGCTGCGTTGACTTGCCGGCTCTGCTCACCTCTGCGCCTATAGTAGCTGCAGCTACGCCTGCTTCAGACCCACACGGTGGACATACCAGCAGAGCCACGCTCCTCTCTAAGCGTCTGTGGCTGCAGCCAGCCACCCAAACACAAAGGGCTCCACACCTCTGCATTCCACGAGACCCCCTCTACAAGGCTCCACTCTCTGCTCTCGGCCTTCAGTAGTCTCTCACACCAGCGGCCCTCTCCTCTTCAATCCAGTTGCGCCGACCAGCTTCCAGAAGCATGCGTTGGCAGCCCCTCATACCTCCACGCAACTTACCTCCTATGGCCACGTTCACTATTTATTTATTTTATTTTTGAAAAAGAAAGGCCACCATGTACTTTTTTCACACCATGCCCATATCTACATTGGGCATCAATCATTAAAAAACTCCATGCTTTCCACACTCCTCTTTCTCAAGGTAACACCGGCCCTCTCAGTGTTCAATGCCCACGCCTCCATACACATTCCAAATACAGCATACGAGTGCCCACTTACTTTTTGAGGACGCGCACACAATCAAAGCCATCGAGCAGCTGATATCATCCTCAGTTGACCTCTCATCGGACAGGCCTGTACATGCTCACATCAATACATTTACATCTGTACACCTGACAATGCTCTCAAAAGCAAAACTTCACACACGCCATGTACATGTATGTACACATTTCAACTCCTTTTTTGTCTACACATATTTAGCAACCCCCTACTTCTGCTGAGACATTCATGTCCAGCAGCTGTACAAACAGGGATGAAATACTCAGATTTTCTTCTGTACCTTCTACATCTTCCTGACATGCATCATAAGCTTCCTGATCTTCTTCTTTCACGGCTAACATCAATCGAGCAAAATATTTCTTCAGTCGTAGACCATTCACTCTCCTTTTATGCTTCTTTCCATCCAAATCAGCAAGCTGATAACTCCCATTATCAAATTTTCTCTCAACTTTATACGGACCCTCCCACTTTGTCTGGAATGCAGTATGAAAAGTGGTATCCAGCTTGCTATTATACCTGAGAACCAGATCACCCTCTTCAATTTCTTTCTGCTCCACCTTCTCATTCTCTCTCTCTTGTCTTTTCAATTGCATAGCCGCATAGTGATCAAATGCTAGCTCTCTGTCCAGCTGAACTATTTGCAAAGCCAGTAACCTTTCTCTGTAACAATTAATAGGCTCATGCCCTTCTTCAATCAAAAACTTCAAAGCTGGAATTTCCACATCAATAGGTATGAGTGCTTCTTTCCCATAAACTAAATGAAAGGGTGAGAATTGTGTACCAGATTTTACTGCAACCCTGTATGCCCATAATACACGATTCATCTCTATATCCCAATTCTTGATATGGCCTTCTGTGCGCTTTTGCCGCACAGGTCGTAGCTGGGGACTTACCGAACACCGTATGCGAGCCACGAATGGCTGCAAGCATACAACCAGGAAGGCAAGCTCAAAACAGAATGCAAAAGGTGTGTCACTCACCGCTTAACTGCCGCCTTGAAGGATTCCCGCGTCGCAGCCGTGAAGGAGGAGCCGCCGTCGCCGCTCTACCGCCTCTCCGCCGCCTCGCCGTGCCGCTACACAGTGCGCTCGATCGCTCTCACTCTCTCTCTCTCTCTCTCTCACACATGCAGGAGAAGGAAAACAAGGAGATAAGGCAAGAGCACTCTTCTATTCACAACACATGAGAATGAGGATTTTAGGGTTACATTTGACTCATATAGGTGACTTGGCCGTTCACACTTGGGCGCCCATACATGGCCGGCCGACCCTAACCCTTATCCTACTGATATCCAAGGTGCGCCTCTCATCGGCGATCACCCAATCCCTTCATCCTTAACATATGGTACCGACAAGCCCGGCCCATGACTCAGAATATTTAAATTAATGATGTAAAACATAGTATGTGTCCGTCATGGGTTAACATGCCCCCCTTCCTGATGTAGATTCCGTCCTCGGAAGCTATGGTATGGTAAGCTCGAGAGGGTTGTTGTTGTTGACCGTCTGCAAAACAGGGAAGTAGAGTGAAAGTATGCTGGAATTCAAAAGATATAAAGTGTATAAATTCAAGCATGTTAGACCACAATGGATGTTGTTAGGAGAACTTAGTTTAAGGGTCACATGAATGAGCTAGTGTAGCAAATTAACAGGAGTTTAAAATTATTGAAAGTAAATCCAGAGTAAGCAAGGTGTCAAAGGTTAATCAAGGTTTATAACTGGCGTAAGTCAAGGTAAATAACCAAGCTTAATAAATAAACAGATGACCACACTGTGTCTACTCTAAGAACAAGTTAATACCACGAGTCTAGGGACACAAGAAACATTAGAGTTACAGGAGCCTTTTGCCTTTTTTTTTTTTTAAATGCACGTGACAATTTTTACACAATGGCGACCTTCCTAAGGCAAAACTAACATCGATCCTGGTACCATGTTTAACACAAGGCATTATCCAGGAATCTATTAGCTCACTTTAGGCAAGGCTACCCCCTACCAACCAAGGCATCGGTTTGGAGTAGAATACTCCTCGCCTACCAAGTGTCAATAAGGCGATAGGCCAACATTGAAGCACATCATAGACTTGTATTGTTATTTATTGTAGGCTTGTTTTTTTTTAAATCTATTTCTTTTGATCCTCGCTCCTGAACTATATTTTGTCTTGCATCTTTTCGACAAAGGGGTAATAGCTATGTCCTAGAGGTCAACACACACATGGCCAGGTGTCAAACATTAAGATGGTTTTACCCTAGACCTAAGACAATCGTATTCCAAGGTTAACTAAAGACGTCATGCTGCCTAGGAATATTTCCAATAAAGTTAAGCTCATTAATGATTTACACTAGCATGCAAGTAACTTCAAAAACTAAGTAGTACATTGACAATTTCCATGTGGTCATGCATTATAGTTTATGCAATTGATTGAACAGTAAAAACGAAAGAGAGTGGGTATGGAAGAATTACACCTGTAATTGGAGATCTCCTTGATTTGACGAGACAGCTTGCAATTTGATGTAGATATATTTTGATGAACGTTGCGGCAGTCTCTGGACTTGGAAGCGAACCCACCTCAAACTTTTTAACCTGTACAATCAACTAACAAGCACTATACCTCGAGAGGCACATCAGTGTGAAAATTTCAAGACTTGTTTAAGGAATCTGAACTAGAAAAAACTTGGAAACGCTAACCTACCTACCAGTCACACCACACTACTACTGAGGATACGGTAAGAGGATGTTGTAGAGTCCTGGCTCTAGCCCTAAGGCTAAGCCTCTATCCGCATCATCCAAACAAATAAAGTCAACCTCAGTAGTGCCATGAGTTTCATCCGTCCATTCATCATTGTCAGATATTTCCTTTTCATTTTCCCATCCACATAAACTCATCAAAAATGTAACCATGCGAGGATAGTCATCTTGTGGAAAAGGAAAGCATTGGGCTAACGGGGATATGTCCTCTACGGAGTAGGGGTCAGTCATGGTCAATCTCAAATTGGATGAATGTCAGGTTGTAAAGGGCCAAAGGGTGGAACGTACAAGTCTGACGCTCATGAGCAGGGCATTGAAGCGAAAGAGCTTAGACGACGAAGATGAAACAGGTGATGCGGAGAATAACTTGCACACAAAGCGACGCAAGCAAGATTACTTTGGAGTGCAGTCTGAGAAGAACATATGGTGGCAGGCGGCATAGACCCTTCCGCACGAGGACCATGACAGTCTGAGGTGGTACTTCACCCGTACAGGTATTCAAGGAGTGATACACAGGCAATCAAATGGTGAAGTCTTGCATGTGCCTGGCACTGGTGACTTTGAAATAGAGTGGCACCTTGGTGGTGATCTCAAGACCCTCAAATGCATGTTGGGAACTAAAAGCATTGCTAACACTTTGTTTCCATGCATCTTTTGTCGTCATCCAAGGATGCCAAGTGTCGCAGTGGGGAAGGCCAAACAAGCAACCAAGGTGAAAGGTCGTAAGCAGGCAAGTGCAAAGGGCTCAAATCAATTACAAAAAGGGAAGGGTATGCACGTCTGGCTCAATGGAATTATGAGCTGCAATCAAAGCAAGGCACCATCTCGCGCAGATGAGGATGCTACTTGGAACCCTATTCTTTCAATTCCACTGTCGCGAGTACATGTGTGTACCTTGCATGCAAGACTTAGAATTCTGGACAAATTGTTGATGCTCCACATCAATTATGCTTGGAACATGGAGCCAGAGTCACAGCGAGAACAGTGTATCCAAGAGCTTGAAGTTGTTTTATCATCCGTGGGGCTTCACGCAGGTGCTGTCACCCTCTCTAAGGATCGCAAAAACCCATCAAGTACCCAAGATAACCCTAATAAGAGATGTATGGGTGGTGCAAAAACAAGACACTTGCTCTCAAACTATGGTGAGGCTCAAAGCCATACACATTTTGAATTATGGAAGCAGATTTGTGATGTAACAACCTATCGAGGCAATGAGGCGACACTAGGATTGAAGCGTGCACATGTGTGGGAAGCTTGTGATGAGATGATGAGACTTCTTGAGTGCCCGTATCTTGATGAAGCAGAGATAGCTACATTCAAGACTTTGATTGACAGATTCACAGAAGAAATGATCGATGCTTGGGGGGAAACTCATATAACACACTACATGCATATTCTCTATGCGCACAGTTCCTTCTTTCTAGATGAATATGGGTCTCTTGCACTCTAGAGCAACCAAGGCATGGAACAATCACATTACCAAGCCAAGGCGGCCTATTTTAAGAACACGGGTCATGGCGGTGGCAAGGTTCGCAGCAATGCATTTCACGAAATGTTCAATTGGTTTTACCGTGCACTTACTGGGAGAAAGGCCCAAAAGCGAGCCAGAAATTTGTCTTTGAGGTGCAAAATCATGAAGGTGGTAGGTGCAAGGCGAAAGAGAAGGGTGCAATGCGTCAATGGCACGTGAAAGAGCGAGGCAATGGCACAGTGGTCGACAAAGAAATGGCCGCGTGTGGTTACCCACCCAATAATTCTTGTTCGCCACTTTTTGGCGCGTTCATTGTAAATTGACTTTTTTGTAATTTTGGCCCCCTATAAATATCATTGTCATTTTTAAAAGTCTTGACTTGTGAGCTCTCTCTCTCTCTCTTCCTCTCCCCTTGACTCTCCCTCTCGCGCTCTCTCTCTCTCTCTCTCTCTCTCTCTCTCTCTCTCTCTCTCTCTCTCTCTCTCTCTCTCTCTCTCGCTCGTGCACTAATATCTCACGCACATGGAGCCCCCAAATGATCCTCCCTCCAATACGCTCCAATACGCAGGATGACATTTTCAAAGACCTTGGGCTCTTACCCACCGCACATAGAATTGAAATCCCAAACATTTACCCACAAGCCCAAATGGATCTGGAAGCTGAGCGTGTGAGGCTTGAGCGAGAGGCCCAAGAAGCCCAAGAACGCCAAGAAGCGGAGAGATTACAGAAAGAAGCAGAGGACATGGAGGCAGCTGAGAGAGCAAGAAAAGAAGCCAAAGAGACCGTCAGAAAACAGGAGGAGGATGAGGCAGCAAAGAAAGCACAGGAGGATGAGGCTGCCAAGAAGGCGGAAGAAGATGAGGCAGTTAGGAAGGCGGAGGCAGATAAGAAGGCTACAGAAGAAGCTCAGGCCGTCGCAAGTGACGAGAGAAGATTTGCATTCTTTGCTGCGGAGGAGGATTGGCTTAACAGACAAGCTCGCGAAATTGTTGCTGACCTAAAAAAGGCCGGATACGAAGATGACACGATTTTGGAAGCGGCTACACAAGGTCTTCGAGCAGAATATACAAAGAGGAGAAATGAAGACATAGTAGGGAGCACCTGGCTGAGTAGTAGGATTCTCAATGCAATGTTAGACAGAGTCTTGGCTCGTGCACTTGGTAAAGGAAAGAGAAAACTCTCAGCTCAGGAAGTAGAAAATAAGAGATAGAAGCTTGAATGAGAAGCCAGGGCAGCAAACGCACGGAGGCTTCATGAGAAAAAAGAAAGGAAAAATAAAGAGGAGCGAGTAAGGAAGGAGGCAGAGCAGAGAGCAGCTCAGAAGACTCCACCATCTGTAAAGGCAAAGAAAACTCCAACACCTGCAAAGGCTAAGAAGGGGAAAACCATTCCTAAACGCACAGAACCCCCTTCCGATAACTTCCAAGAGTGGCGACAAAAGTTCAAAAATGACATGCCATCTTGGACTCGCTGCGCGCAAGCACCACCGCCCCCAACAACGCAGAAGAAGCGAAGGTGGAGACCAGGGACGGTTGCCCTTAGAGAAATTCGCAAATATCAGAAGAGCTCCACGCCAATTATTCCAAAGGCACCTTTTGCGCGTCTTGTCAAGAGATTATCCTCAACCAACACCGGGATGTCAATCGTGTGCAAGCGGCGGCACTAGGCGCTCTGCAACAAGGTGCCAACGAGGATATTTTGGTTTCGCCCTTGCTTTTCTCTGTTCCCTCCAAGATCAGGAGGGAAAGAGTCATGTCCCACCTCAAAAAACTTGTGCCGATGTTGCCCATTCCAAGATCTACCAGGTTATCTTCTTCCTCCTCCCTTAGATATGTGCTACTAAGGCCTTTGAGGAATCTTGAGGAATCTTGCAAGCCTGAACCTGAAATTTTTGTCCGCTTTGTAGGTATGCTTGATAAGATCCACAGGCACCCAAGTCCCCTCCTCGTCTTCAAAGTTGACACAATATTCAGCCATGTATGTGTCCATGTAGCTAGTGAACGCCCCAAACACGTCATTATGGAGTTCGGTGGTGCCTTCCATGTCAATAGATGTCTGAAAGATGGGTGCAAGCTTCTTGATCAAGTGACCAACGTCAAGCTTGTGCAATTGAGATAGGAGAGCTTGGGCGGGGGTGGCCATGCTTGAGTAGCAAAGAAGGCGAGGGGACCGCAAAGATGCAGAGAGTGAGGAGAGGAGAGCTTCAAATTTGAAAATGAACTCAAAGTGGCCAAAAGTGACTTATAAAGAGGTCTTTAAAACTTTTTTTATGTTTAAAAATTCACTTAAAACCTCCAAAAAAATAAAAACACGCGACAGAACTTAAAAGTGCACAAAATTGAACGCAAATTGCGAGTAGCCAAAATTGTTTTGAATTAATCTCTCAAAATCTGTTACATAGCTTGCTTGATATGGATACATCTAGGGAAGGGAATGCTTTTACAAAAGTAAGATGCCTCTTTCCTCTTACGTAGAGGTGTGTTATCAATCACAAATGAAAAGTCACCTTTTAGTGCAAACCTAAGGCCTAAGTACTCCCTTAGGTTCGCCATATTCCAATCAGCATTTACTACGATATCCCACACATCAGCTTGCGTGCTAACATGTACATCAAGCTATTTTGCATCGTTGATGTCCGAATCGAGTGCTTGCCATTCGCCTCCAGTCAGCTTCCAACGTCTGTAAGGAAAGATAATAGAGAGTTGTTGCTTTCCAAGAGCTGGTACCGAACAACCATCTTCTCCGACACCACCATGCACTTTATCTTGTCACCCTGATGTTGAATAACCTTCAAATCCCACGGAGGTGGCAGAAAGGCACTCATTGCTATGCCTCCCTTTGCAATCCACATTGTAGGAGTCCGATGAACATCAGCCTCCTTGAACAAAAATACAAACAAATGTAAAGGCATGAAGAACGTGAGAGTCGCACGATGTGACCCATAGGTGCACTTCATTGCATTGCACACATCAATCTCAATCTGACGTCTGGTTAGTGCAACCAAAGTATTGTCAGGCTTTGGCCAATCATGGTCCGTGAGACTTGGTGTAGGGAGCCTCCGTAGAGTCCCAGAACCATCTCTTGACGTGGGTACAATATACTCTGCATCAAAGAAGAAAACTGAGCGCTCTAAAAGCTCTGATGCCGAACAACCAGTATCTAGTAGCTTGCCGATTTCAAAGTGGTGCACCTCAAAGGTTCCAGAAAGGGCCTCTAAAGGCTCCCATTCCACAAATGTCGACGGAAAGATGTCTGCACATAACATTACAAGAACAAACTTGAAAAAATCAAGCTTCCTTAACATGAAATGATGATATTAGCATGTCTGAGTGCAGCCCATAAAACAAGAAGCACAAATAAAACTTACAATTTGCAGGAAAGCGTTTATGATCGGCATTGTCAACACGGAGTTGCGATGACTTGTAGACGTGTTGGATCATCACCTGCTTGCTTCCGTCAGCCCCCTGCTTGAGATCCACTATGCGACCCTTCCAATGGTATGACTTTAACCCTATGTATTTGCGAGAGACTTTGTGGGCTCCCCTTGTGCTTGGACGCATCGGCACCCACATTCCTTTTGCAAAGGTGCTTGTAACCCATAAGCCAGCGTCGTCTTGTTCGTTGCTGCTGTTGCTAAAGGACTCCACCCTTGAACGAGGTCGGCGACTCATTGTGCTTGGCTAACCGATTAAGCTAAATGCTATGAAGTTGTAGGTGTGTAAGAAGATCTCTGCAACCTAATGCTAGCAGAGCATATAAGCTGGCAAGAGGAGTCAAGAATGTGTATAAGCTAGCAAGAGGAGAGTGAAGAATGTGTGCAAGCAAGAGAGGATGGACTTGATGGGGAAAAAGTGGACTGTTTTCCAAGCTTTCCATAGCCAAGAAGGCACAGAAAGATAGATCTAACTTTAGGAGGGAAGGGGAAGGCTAAATGGGGAGGGAGGAGGCCAAAAAATGACTCTTTTAGTTGGAGAGAGACTCAAAACCGAGCTTGCTAGTTTTAGAGAGAGGAAGAGGGAGTGGGGAGAGGGAAAAGTAGCTTTAAATGAGGGATAATGATGGGGGGGCGTTTTTGGCCCTAGCCCACTTTTTGAGGTGGGGTCATTTATACCAGTTTGAGCTGTCTTTATTAAAAAAAGGTGGGAAATTTGATTTTATTGAAAGATTTTACATTTTTCAGCCCATTTTCTTAAAAGAAAATGGTATGATTCAAGTTTGACCCCTACATATTAGGGGCAGGGAAACCTAACATTTTTCTCCACATGGCCTTCTCCCATTGCACCACTCCTTAATGACTGTCATTAGGCTTGGGGCAAATTAAAGGGTCCCAAACAAGTCCTAATGAGAGAGAGAGAGAGAGTAGACACAATGTGTGGCACCCAAAAAACTAGATAACTCTCACCCAAGTGGAGAGCTCACCCAAGTGGTGAGCTCTCTCACACCATACAATAAGAGGTAGCACACTTATATACAAACATGAGGCTCTTGCATGCGAGCTATGTGTCACAATGCTAGACACTCCACTCTACCTTATGCTAAAAAGATCAAATCCACCACACTTCTAATACTTAGATTTCCTATATTTAAACACCCTCCCGAAATATAAGTATTCCTTATTCTTGAAAGTTAGGTCTTGCCCTTAACCTATGACAACTTTCTTAAACTCATGCTCATCTAGCTGAATTACAAATGTACACATCATGACAATGGATCTCTTGGATAACAAGAGATGAAAGTGTAACAAAATATTAAGGTGGGGGTGATCAAGGCTTGTTGATAAAGCCAATGTCGATGCTGATCCACATGTCAATGAAGAATCAAATCTTTAAGTTATTCCTCCCCTCATGGATCTTCTTCCAAACTTGGTGCACATCCCTATGCCATGAATTGCTATTGGGGTGTCGATGAAGTCTTCTAGGTTTCCAAACCTAGAACCTACTGAGTACACATGCCTGTACTTGATCTAATCAATGAGCTTACTCACATAAGGTCATGCTCTAACCTGTGAATGCTTTCCATGCAGTGAGTCTTTCCATCACATGCCTCATCATTGCTACATACATCATACATCATACTCTATTACTTATCCAAAGAATCAAAATACATATCACTTCAAACCATAATATTGCATGCATCATCCTCCTGCATCACATTTGCGACAATTTCATCATACAAAATTTCATAGCCCTTAATGTTTTTTTAATCTCACCATCATCAATGATCTAATCAATTTGTATGCTATTTTCTGTCAACTTTTTGATAGGTCGAAGGCAAATCTCTAAAGCTTCTTCTTTGGTCAATGTGGGTGCATCATCCCATGCCAAATATCCATGTGCAACATCATCATCAAGACAAACGGGGTCCTCATCATCATACACATATACACATATACACATATACACATATACACATATACACATTCATGCTCGATGTATGCAACATCATCTCATTGATTTTGTGCATCATAAGTATCATAAAAAACATCTAACATATCATGATCAAACATGTGGCGCTCAAATAAATCCATTTGAATTTGTATCTATATGTGTGTGCGTGTACAACTAGACTTAACTACATTTAATGAACTTATACATTAAAATCAAGTAGACTATGCCAATAGGAACTTAGACTAGGTCTTCTTCACATAAAGGTTTACCAAACCCTATCTTAAGGCTTCTCTTGTGTGTCCTTCTCTATAATAACTACTACTACAAACTGTTGCTGCCTCTCTTTGATGATGGCTAGGACTACTGATATTCTTCTTTTCTTTCTCTATGCTAAAATGAGGCCACTTTGCCGCCTCTTCTATCACTATCACTCTTCATGTGGCTCTCCATCTACAGACAATGTCTCTTGGAGCTTGAGATCTGGTTGTGGGTTGTACATTCTTCCTCTGCTATGGCCTACAATGACAGTTAAACCACATTGAGCTAAGTTGTTTCTCTTAAACCTATGCTCATGAGCTATCTTCTCTTATTATTAGTGTTTCAAAAGTGTTGAGATGTCAAGCTCAACACGATCTGAAACTCATGATGCGCTTGGGTGATCGTTCCACATTTACACCATTGGCATGTATGGTAGCTATCACGACAAATCTTCGCGAGTGATTCTATAGCTAGACTACACGTACTTACTCCAACCAAGTCATGGTGTACTTATCTTGCCAGATCACCTATTTAGCATATTCACATTATGGACTATGTGTATATAGAACTCTAGTACTTATGTTGGGTTTTCACTATCTTTTGTAGCCTTCTTTTGAGAGTAAGAAGAAGAAGAAGATTTTAGCTTTCCATCTTTGAGTGTGTGTTATCCATTATTGTGTGTGTGTGTGTGCTTGTAAGAGCTCAAGATCTCTCTCCTCCCCCAATCTTTTCAAAAATATTCTCCAGTATATTAAGCTCTTATGTAGAGTAATTTGGACCCGCCATCTTTAGCACTGCCATAGCCTGTTCTGTTGGATTTCTACTATTACGTCTTAAGAGGGAAAATAAACGATGTCCACAACAATAACCACATCTTTCTTGCAAAACTTCCTTCCTACAAGATCTACCTTACTTTGCCATAAAATCACTTCCTGCCTTCTCATGAAGGCATCAAACTTCTCCACAACACTCAACACAATATTCTTACTTGAAAGGCATAAAATTATCTTCAACATATACCTTCAAGGTGCCAAATAATTAAAACAAATTGCTGTAATGAACTCAAACCAGTTTTTCATATTTGTTAAAGTTGAATTCCTCCTCCAAGCTCTCGATGTAGAGATTCTCCACCTTGAAATTGCTACTCTGTGTAGCATAACTAGGAGTAAATTTTAGCAAAATCAAATCAACCTACATTCCACTAGGCTATCCTCACACTCATGTGGGTATTTACCATAACTCACAAGCCTTTAGGAAGTCACATGCCATTTTGATACCAAGTTGAACTTATGAGATGAGGAGAAACTAGAGCTCACAAGCTCTTGCACCCACACATGAATTAAACTCATGAACCAAATAATGGAGTGAGGAGGAAGAGAAAGACACAATGTGTGGCACCCAAATAAACTAGATAACTCTCACCCAAGTGGTGAACTCTCACACCATACACAACACTTATATACAAACATGAGGCTCTTACATGTGAGCCATGTGTCCTACCATCTGTGACAATGTTAGACACTCCATTCTACCTTATGCTAAAAAGATCAAATCCACCACACTTCTAATAGTTGGATTTCATATATTTCAACAGAGTACACTTATACTTGGAGGTTCTTTCTATTTTTACACAATTATAGTAGAAATGGCATGTTTTGATTCCACCCACCATAATTTGATATTGATGGAAAGCTTAATGGCACAAGTTTAAGATCAAGGCTATCTTATCCTCCTATGAGCTTTGGGAGAAATGGCATCTTTTGATCCCACCCACCACCATTCGATGTTGATGGAAAGCTTAACGGCACGAGTTTAAGATCAAGGCTATCCTATCCTCCTATGAGCTTTGGGATACCATAATTGCTATTATGTTCATTCCCCACCAATGAGGAACAAGAGAAACAAAGAACTTAACTCTTTAACATATGTCTTGTCTAAGCTTGGAGAGCAAGGAAGTGCTCTATATGCCACCATCACTAAAGATAACATATTGATCATGGTTCAGCATGTCTCCATAGCAACAGACTCATGGGCTATGTTGGAGAGCTTGCCAACAATTTCTAACAATAAGGATGGATGCAAAGCTTACATTATGTGTCAATGTGACTAGAAATCTTTTCCACCAAGGCATCTTGCGTGATGTGTCAACAACACTAGAAACCTTTTCTGCCAAGGAAGCTTGTCTTCAACTTCATACATTATTCCCTGTGGGGAAGGATGAGTACACTTGCACTTGGAGATTCTTTATATTTTTTAACAATTATAGTAGAAATATCTGGAAGTACTTTATTAAGGAAAAGTCTCAAGCTTTCGGAAAGTTTAAGGAATGGTTGTAATGCATAGTAGAACACGAATCTTGCAACTAAATATGTATTGATGAGAATAACGCTAGACGAAGCACATATGCATTTAACTTTTCACCACACTTAAGAAAAAGGGCACACACACTCAGCTAAAACGAGCCAACCTCCTCTTAGGATTTGTATTGAGGTGACTATGACTTTGAAGTACCTAAACCAAAAAGACATGTCCATGTCTACTTTTAATAGGATTTGGAATATAGAGTTTATGCATGTGAACCTTGCCAAGACAAGTGAGTTAATGTGCAACCAATAGGATATGAGGACCATGCACACCCATATTTTGTTTGAAGGTTGTGTAAAGCCTGTGTAATGCTTAAAGAGGCACTCAAAGCATGGTCAAACAAGATAGGAGAGTATCTTGACATAATTAGATTTCAGATATCTACAATTGTTTTTTCATTTTATGTGAGAATGACTCACAAGGGTATTATGCTAGTAGTCATTTATGTTGATGACTTGATTGTCACAAGAGGGACAATGATGTTGACATTTATGAGGTGAAGATGATCTTCAAGGAGAAGTTTTAAATGAAAGATTCAGGTGAGTTACGATGCTTCTTGGGTATAGAGGTCATTAGATCATATGATTGGGATTTGGCATTTGTAGAGGCACTATGCTTTGGACATGCCATCCAAGTAATCCAAGTATGAGATGACATGTTATAAGCCAATCTAGTGCCATTGAAGTAGAAACCAAAATTGGTTGTAGATACATGTGATCTTTTTGAGGACCCTACTATATATGGGCATATTGTAGGGAGTTTGATTTACATTACTACCATCAGGCAAGATTTAAGCTATGATGTTAGATTGGTGAGTCAGTTTATGCAGCCTCGAGGAATCCACACTTGGATGCGGCTAGAGGGATACTTAGGTACACATTAAGAAGCCACACTTGGATACAGTCCCTAAGAAAGCCACACCTGGATGTAGCTAGAAGGATACTAAGGTACACATTATTATGCAAATGACTCAATATAAGTCAAGGTTTAATCTTTTTGTTTAGGTGGAGATTAAGTCAAGGGCTAGTAGAAAGATGCCATTATGATGCACCCTCGTGTGCTATGGAAGCATTTGTTTTATGCACTATTGGTTTTAGACTCTATGCGTAGAGTCTATAGTTAAGAATGTGTATAAGGGAGCATAAGTTTATGCATAAGACTATGCATAGTTAGTCTTGTGTATGGACTCTATGCTTAGACTCGTATGCATAGATTCTATTGTATTTATGCATGGACTCTATTGTGTAGTCTATGCATTATACTAAACTATTTGAACTTGCCAAAAGCTTCAACCTTAAAGTAAGAAGATCCTCCCAATGTGGTAGTAGACATCTTACCAAGAGATCAACATGTACCAGCTCTAGAGGAGCCTTTGCTCTATTTTGCTTTCATGTGGAAATGCATTGTACTAGCTCTAGAGGAGTTTTTGCCCTTTTGCTGCTTTCTTATGGAAATGCCTTGCGTTGTTTCTTTCTCAAGATGCAAGTCTCACATGGTTCCTGCAATTTTGAAAATGCACGTAAACGAGCTATCATTTTCTTTTTTATGCATCTCCTTTAACACTACAAATCCGATGTGACCAAATCTTTCATGCCAAAGCCTTCTCGTGCTTTTATCTCTAGTCAATGTTCTAAGGGCACTCATCTCATACAGATTGTTACACCTTACTCCTTTGTTGACTATCTTGCTAGCAACATCTAGAATTTTTACTTTAGTTTTCTTGAAGCGTACTTCAAGCCTATGATCTATAATCACATCCAACTGATAGCAAGTTCCTCTTAATTTGAGGTACATACAGTACGTCTGATAGCTTCTTCTCTTCACCTAAAGTTGCCACAAAAGATATGGTTCTAGACCCTTTGGCTAGATATTTAGCATTATTCCCAATAATAACACTGATGGGATCTTGTACAGGCTTCTAGAAATTATACTAGTCCTTTTTACTGGTTATGTGTCAGGATGCTCCACTATCCAAAATCCACGAATCATCAACAACTAGAGCCTGAGGAGATGAGCATATCTCTTTAATCCATGATTCAATATTCATCATGGATACATGGTACTAGGTCTCATAGACTCTCTAGATCTTTTGAAGATGTTAATCTCTCTCTCTCTCTCTCTCTCTCTCTCTCTCTCTCTCTCAGATCATAGATTTTCCATATCAACATTGCCTAGGTCATATTCACATCCCAGAGGAGCCTTTAGTGAGCATGCTTACTCCATCTTACATGCCAAGTGCCCCCAACCCAGAGCACCAAGAATATCCACCACAAAGAGAGAGATTCATGAGATTCTCCAATGGCATGCCCTCACCATATCCACATCATCTATCAAGAGACTTATAGAGTCATGTTTCATTTTCATTTTTCATGTTCTTTTTTAGTCTTTCCATAACATTGCATATCCGTAGTATCATTGTTCTATTTAGGGTCTCATAGGCCCTTCGAGTCTTTTGTAGAAGTTAATATATCTTTCTTTCTTTCTACTTGATGGAGCTATGTAGACATAGGCTAGGGCTTGGACCCCAAATACTACGCATCCACCTATTAGCCACTTCTTCACTATGACACACAAGGGAGACATCTGGTGTTAACCACTAGGTAGGTTAACATGGTTTCACCCACTTGACCTATCATAAGGTGCTTTGCCATCTTATTCATGCGAACGGACACCTATCTTTTGTAAGACGATATTGGAACATATAAAGTGACTTTACCGTGTGCTTAATTTCAAATAGGGAAGTCTATGGACTCTATGTATATGGCTGCTTAAGATTAGTAATAGAGACCGGACCATTTTAACTTTGACCAACTTAGTGTGAAAACTAGTCATTTATATATAATACATTTTTAATAATAAGCGATACACAATCATTTCCTTACAATAGGACATTCTATCGTAAGGAAATGATTGGCATTTCCTTCACTCTTCTTACATTGGTTCATAAGTAGACTATTGGAAGAAAAAACCCTTGGTTCATTGGCATGAAATTGGAGCCCAAGAGACTTAGATTTCATTGCTTTAAGCCTATGCTTAGCTCAGCAATTGTGATTAGGAGTAAATTCCACTTCTAGAACATGAGCATTGAGCTCCATTCGAGTGGATTAGAGTGAAATTGTAAATTTTGTTCATGCATTTCATATTTTTCATAATTTTTTCATGCATTGTTGAATTGGTAGCTTAGAAGCATGCAAATCAATCAAAAAACATTCCATTACTTCATCAAAACCATTACTTAGAATTAATAACATTAATCATAACTCATTATTAAGTCAAAGAATCACAAAAATCACCAAAAACCAGGCCAAACTAGCTAAACTCCTAGTCCTGCGCAAAAGATGCGAGCATGGGCACGTGAGCCATGAGCTTGGATATGTGAGCCTACAGATGTGAGACTAAAGGTATGTATACCTAACATTATACTGACTAATTATTACCACCTTTCAGTCCACAAGGGGACTAAGGAGCATCTCTGCTATATTGAGCGAGAAATCTTGAAGCGCTTATCCCTACCACGACATGAAAGCACACTATTGTGAGCATCCGATAAAGGCATGACACCCCTTTGATCCAATCCTGTGAGCAACCCATGAGTGCACGGGTACCTTCAAGGAAGTCCCAATCAACGCTGTCATAAGCCTTCTCAAAATCTAATAGTAATATGGCGAGGGGTTGATTTCTTGCCTTAGTCCATTCAACCACCTCCTAGAAAGAGAAGATGTTATAAAAAAAGTTCAACCTTGAAGAAACCATTATGTGTATCATGAATCACAATCTACAAAACAAGTTGCAACCTCATGCTCACTGCCTTGGTAAGAATTTTGTAGGCTCTCCCAAGCAATGTCATAGGTCTCCACTAGGAAATATTTGTCTTATCACCACCTTTAGGAATAAGGTGGATAACACCCTCAGTAAGGAAAGATGTCCCAAGCAATATTTTGTAGGCTATCCCAAGCAATATGTTAGGTCTCTACTAGGTAATGTTTGTCTTATCACCACCTTTAGAAATAAGGTGGAAAAGACCCTCAGTAAGGAAGATGACATAGTACATGTATTCCACATCTCCTATAAAGCCCCTATACTCTCTTCCCCAAAGTCATCCCAAAACCTTAGAAAGGTGGTCGGGGAAAGGCTACCATCCCTTATGCATTTACCACGAGGTAATGCCAGACTATACTCCTCAAAGGAAAAGAGGGCAGCAAGTGAGGCACACATATAATTCGAGATTGATTGAGGAGGCAAAGAATCTACTATGCTCTATCTCTCTCTCTTTGAGGTCTCTGTTGAGAGGTGGGGACAGAAGTCGGAGGCAATACCCATGACCATATTAGGCTCCAAGTGGAGCACACAAGAGTGTCTAGTCTGACACTTTCTCTGCTATGAGATGGACCACCAATAGCAAAGAAGTGTTTGTTACATCTCCCTCCCATCTGGATCCAAAAGGACTCAGGGGCATGATAGCGATACTTTGCACACTTCTCCAAAGAGTGTTGCATCTCAGCCCTAACAATGCATAAAGTGTTGCAATCCATGGGGCATCATGATGCATTTCGTGTTCCCTCTGCAATGCAGATAACCTACATCTGACAACTCTCTTTATCAATGACCTCCCATCTCCTAGCCAAGGCCACCCTATGGTAGAAGTCAAAAACACACTCCCAAGCTGAAGCCACGCATCAGGGGCAACAGAAGACCTCCAAACATACACCTCCTTCTGTGAAATCTTTGCATCTCAATAAAAGACTAAGGAATGCGCATGTGAGGAGAACTCTGAGTCCCTGGATCTTTGATGCATTGTATTACTAGGCAATGGTTAGATTTTGAGGTGCCAGGCGCTATGAGTGTATAACCACCTCTGTCAAGAACCCACTAGTCAACATAGAGGCGGTCTAGTCAAGAATGAATGCAACCTACATATCTCTTTATAGTTGGTCCAGGAGAAGAGGAGTGAGTTTGGTCTCTTCCTGTGGATGTAATCTTCCAACCAACAGTGCATACCATGTACACAAATAATAGATCTCTCTCCCAAGCCGCCCTCTCTAAGGGGTGAACAATGCCCTTATGCCCCGCTCAACCATGTTGAAGTCCCCTCCAACAATCAAATGATCTACCTAAGGAGGGGAGAGAGCCTGATGGCCTTCAAGAAAGATATCCTCTCCCATCTAAGATTAGGGTCTGACACATTCAAAATGGTAAGTTTCATCCCATCTTGCATAAGAATGATTTTCTTGAGGATCTTCTGTAATACTTGATTAGTAGCCTCAAAGATTTGAAGCAGCTAGAGCCCCCCCATTCGCAAACCTGTGTCCCCTCTGCCCCTATCCTTCTCGTGCTGACCTCGCCTCTCTCCTCTCCTCCCTTCCACCCGCCGCCGTTGCCCTCTCCCTCCCCTTCTCCTGCACGCTGCCCCCCCTAGGCTTTTCTTTCCACCTCCTGCCCACCACCATTCTCCGCCTTTAGCCTATTTTCCAACAGCCAGAGTACCCCTGCCTCCATTTTTCTCAACCTCCTCCTTCGAGTCCCTCCTCTTCGCTTTCTCCCGCCTCAGTGTCACCTCCTTTTCCATAGTGTGAGCTCCCGTTTGCCTTGCGCTTCCATCAATTGGCGATGGTGGACAGGAATTCAGTGAAATAAAAATGCAGGCGTATTTTTTTCTCTCTTTTGACGGAAGCGACGGCGTTTTTTTTCTTCGTTCTGTTTACAGGCGCGCAGCGCCAGTTGGCCAGCTCTGTAAAGAAGCGTCCTCTTTTTATTTAAAAGTTTAAGCTTTGAGCCTTGAGAAGCTGTAAAGCTTATATTATACGCTTTTAAAAGTTCACAATCATTCGAAACCTCGTATCTTTTATAACCAGCCTTCATAGCCTAAAAGAGAGTTTGCAAAAAGCAAACTTCAGCAACTGGAAAGAACTTCACGGTGATTCTTCTACGAAATTTCGCGAACTTTTTGTAGACTTCATAGTGTATTCACTTGGATTATTTTGGCATAAGGAATTATTTCACAAGTTATTTTCTATGTCGGACTCTTTCTTGGAAAAAATTCTGGAGTTCTTGAAGACTTCTGAAATCATGGCTTTTTATTGATTATTCAATATGAACAAATTATTTCTGCCACTTATCTTTCGACTTATGAGCTCTACTTCGAATATTTTGCCAACTCTTCAAATTGCCGAGTACTATGAGCTAGGAACTATTGAAAAGGTCTCTGAGTGGACAGGTGATGAGCGTTCTGGCTGCCAAGGATGCCATAGGTACACCGATGAAGGAATGATTGGAAATAAGGATTCAACCAAAGATTTTGAGGATTATCACGTATCGCACATGGAGGATCTTGTTTATATCATCTCAAATTATTATTACTTATATGAGTTATTTTTGTTGGCCACGTAACAAAAGACCGTACAAATTATTTATGCACACTTGTGCATGGCGTTGCTATATTATTAGTATATATGTTAAAATAGTTTTAGTTATTTTACGCGTAGTATGTGAACAAACTCTAGTGCTTGAACTATTTTTGTAAAAGTAAAAAAGCAAGCCCAAATTTGTACGCACAACTATTATTAGCTCCTTGGACTATATATTGAATATAATTCTCCAAACACTCATGTCGTAAAAGTGGGAGCTACATGCATGAGGAGAGAGATTGCACCCAATAGTGTGTTGATGGTGATGCCTACTCTATCTCATGTTTTATTTTATGCTCAATCTTGTTAATTTGGTTGAAGTCTATGCTTTAATCCTTGATATATATGTGAGTTCTGATTAATTCTTCAAAAAGTACATGATGTCCGGTTGACAGATCAGCGCTTCTTCACCAGAGGTTTTTTGCATTCGAGCAGTTTTCATTTCGGCACGTTTCAGCAACTTCTAGTCTTTGAACCCCAAGGAGAACTCCATGGGTTGATCAGTTGATCAACAACTTTCTATGGGATGGCAGTGACGCGAGGCCTGCTCGGGCCAAGGTGGCCTAGAGAGTGATCATTCAGCCCGTGACACAGGGGGGCGGCGGGCCTGGGCATCATCGACCCCTCCATTCAGACCCGTGCCTTTTTGGGCAAGTTGATTGTTCAAGGCCTTGTTCCAAGCGCGGCAAGCCCTGGAAGGACTGAGATGTGGACTCGTGGCTTTAGCCCAGCATTTGAGGACAGATTTGCAGCCAGTCTCTTGCGTGCTTAGTATCATCTCAGGCTGGCCCTTCATCAGTCGGATCCAATAGCCCTCGAGGAGCGTCTTCGTTAATCTTTGATCTAGAACCCCTTGGTCCGTCTACCTAGTCACATGCTTGGCGCCCGCTCGCACGTATCGTGGGGAGCTTTGAGCACGGCTCCCACTAGGTCACTTGGAGATTGGCTTACATTCAGGCAACTGCCCCAGAGGCCCGGGAGAGGGGCCTTCCCGAGATCCCGAGAAAGGACATACTCAGCCTCGAAATCGACTCTTACATCCCTCCAGAGTGGTTGGCCTCGATCTTGGACCCCCCTCCCCCGTAGAGGGGCTAGGAGTGTTCACCATGAAAGATATACCCTTGGTAGTTCATGGCGCGGATGCGAGTTCCACCTTACTCACCTTCTCTATTGGACCTCATGCTTGGAGGATTTTAGGGGATGTACCTTGCAGAGGGTGAGGGTGATTGGTTTCCATGCACATGAGTGTTACATTGACCCTCCACCGGACAAGGTGGCTAGAGAGAGACTCTAGCATTTGTGGATTTGGGAGCGTTAGCCTCTTGCGTGCCTCCACCAGTGGGATCTAGGAGAGTGGACATGGCATGATCCAAAGGATAGAGAAGAGACTCCTCGTACCCACCTTTTTGCATACACTGCACGACTAGAATTCAGATGCCAGAGGTTGGCAGCAGCAGCAGAACACTGCAATCCCAGGGCCCTCTCTCACTGCACTTTCTCTCTCATGTTTGGAAGAGGTTGTGGGATAGTTTTCGGCCGCACAAGATCTCACTCTCTTTATGTTGCACCTGGCACATAGGAGTCTGGTGGTTGGCACTTGCCTGGCTATTGGAGGTAGGCCAGCATTATGTCCGAGGTGTGGCTATCCCCAAAGTCCCAGTGCCATTGTCTTTGGGATTGCGCAAAGGCTCGCCAAGGTTGGCAGTGGATCCTCCGCATCTGTACTATAGACAGGACCCCTTCTTGCACTATTACGTGGGGCATTGTTGCTTGGGCCACTGAGGCCGAGGCCGTCATGGCATATGACGAGGAGGGTGGGGGACTAGCCCTTCGGGTCTCTTACCTTCATATTTCTGCAGTGCCAGTCCCAACCCCATCTACTAGTCACTAGACTCTAGGTTCTTGCCAGAGATGGGAGATTTGCAGTAGTATTGCCGCATGGCACATCTGGAGAGCTCGATGCACTGAAGCCATCGAAGGCACCCTCACTCTGCTAGCGATGTCCATCAAGAGCATCTGGCTCCATATCATTCATACCCTCTGTGGCTAGTGGGGGAAGCTTCAAGGTGGTTCAGACCGCATGCAGAAGCGCCGGGAGGCCTTATTGAGGATCTTGTGTCATGGTCACTGACACTGGTGGTGAGCCCACTTAGCACTGTAGACCCTACCTATGTGGTTGTTTCCCCCTCCCATCGTATGAGATAGCCTTCACCTCCTAGAGCGGCCAGCCAGAGGAGATGAGCATCCTTCCCCCTTCGATGTTTCTTGACTCGCACTCCCCATGTGAAGCCGAGTTTGTACTTAGCCATTATGGCTGTTCTTCTTGGTAAATAATAGAAGGATCTTTTTCCCCGAAGAAAAAAAAAGAATGACCCACTGTGCTCTAGCAGATATAGTGACCCCATGGCCAACAATGAAGAGCAAAATAGTAGCTAACACTGATATATATGCACCACCTTTGGTTCCATCAGCACCTGACCAAAAGGTGTGCCCTAATAAGATCTTCCCACATCTGTTACACTGACCAGAAGCAAGTCTTTGTTCTTGCAATAGCAGGATGTCCATAGGACCTTCCATGATTGTAGAGTCAAGCTGGTTCCTAATGAACTGCTTCTGGCGGCAATGAGGAAGGATACCACCAAGACCCGGCACATTACATGAGACAACTCTCATGGTTCCTGAGCGAGAGTTCTAGCACCCGACCTAGTTTCATATCTCTGGCACCTCTCAAATGTGTGAATAGTGCAGGTAAGGAGCGGAAACTGCTCTCAGGTGTTGGCAACCGATGGAACATGGTTACCACTACCAGGAGACTGCAATGCATGTATATCCAAATGCAAAGTATCACCAAGTGCACCCTCATTGCCACGAGACTGCAGTGCATGTTGGCAGACACAGCACTTGTTCAGTTTCCCGGTAATCTCTGTCCTCTGCCTGAAGTACAACCCATCTGGTCTCTGCAGAAAGACATGATCCTTTGGGATGGCTGGATCAGAGTGGGTACCCCATCTAAGCTAGCGGTGATGGGTTCTGAGGCAGACGAGGATGGACGTGGTAGTGGAGGGATCTCCCGTTCCAGGCTAAAGCAGCTCCTATTGACCTCAGCAAATTACAGTAGGCCGTTGGGAGGCCAATAAATCTAAGTGTAATGGGGATTAGGCATCGCTCTTTTTTCACTGGATCAAAATCTGTGATACCGAAAGAGGAAGATCCTTTTAGGGAAGACTTTACCACTCCCACTATGGCGGATTCTGATGACAAGAGAGAACACTAGACCCCTACAAGAACTATTTCTTCAACAGCAACAACTGCTTCAAGAAGCCAAGTCATCAGTGGTGATACAAATGCCATGTTCCAGGAATTTATGTGCATCATAGCGCAACAAGGGGAACAGATGCGGACATGCACGGCTTCTATACAGACCTTGGAGAAATGGATATCTCTTCAAGATACCTTGGCATCCATTTCTCCCCCTCTCCTACACTAATCATCACCGAGATCCCTTCCCAAATCCCTTCCGAGATCCCTGCTTCGGCTTTCTCCTTTGCGGAGTTAAAACAGCAATCCCATGCGTTACATGATTTATAGGTACAGGAAGTAGAGCTTCGAACACAGGCGGTAGCCACATTGCCGTGTAGGAGGAACAAGTTTTCCATGACCGCAATAAAACCATCCACTATGTGTGTGGGAGACGTTTCCGGTTGCTTCTGAAGGCTATAAACCAACCGTCCTTTGAGGGATAGGATTCACACCGGTATGGGAGTGCAACCGGTGTCTAAAAGCAACCACACAAGTGAAAAAAATATCCTCCTTTTTTTCTTGGCTGAATCTCTTCAGCAAAAGGCAAAGCTCTAATACCACTGTAACATGCAGAAGCTTATAGATAGGATTATACTTGATAATGAATATTCAGCACCTTGGTTCTTGACGATTGCACAATGTAGCGGAGATGAGAGTGCAAGAGAGATAGAGAGAGAGTGAGAGAGAAGGAGAATAAAGACAATCACACCTGATTGGGTCCCAAATACCCTCTTAAGGGCCCCCACCAAGGACTAGTGTGTTTGCTTTATTGAATGATGAGAAAAAGACCGACTTTCTGTAGGTCCACCTTGCCTGTAAATCTGCAGCCTGTAGTGTCCTTGACTCCTGACTTTCAACTTCACCGTTTTCTTAGAGTTCCCTTGGCTGTCCTGGCCCTTGAATTATGAGATGGTTCAATCCCTAACCGAGCCTATGCTTTTATAGTTCTCATTTATGCTGGTCAGTGGGCTGAAAAGGCAGTCGGCCTGTAGAAATATTCCCACGACCTATTTATACACCATTAAATAGGCGCTTTTCTCATATGTCATATCTGGCTGCTGCCCAACCTGACGCTTGCTGGACACCTTGAATCTCATGATTCAGATGATGGCCAACTGTTTTGAAAGCCCTTTAAAGGTGGGCCACAAGGCTACCCTATCAGTAGGCAAGGGCATTGAGCCCTTCTGAGGTGGCCCACAGGGCTGCCCCTTTGCCTACCAGCCCACATATTCCAAAAGCTATGCCAGAAGACATCTAATCATATGACCAGTGTCCCACGCAGAGTTTGATACACCTCTACATCATCCTAGAGGGTGACTCACGGTACGGACTGGCATTGCTCCATGTGCGGGACTTGCACACCTGACCAAGACCATGTACGAGACTAGTACGCTTGATCCTTGATGCTTCGAGCAGAACCCTGGCTGACTTGCCCCCGGACTCGGGCTCACAAGGGACCAATTACCACTACAGGTCCTGCACCTACTCTACAAACATGTCCACATGGCATCCAAGTGCAGGATGCACGTGACAACTGGCCAAAGCCTGGAGTGTGGCTTCTGTTGTGTCAAAGCCTACTTGGAAGAAGCCCCTACCAAGTAAGCGTACATCCTGGATGCTCTGTCCACTCTGCGAGCAGGTGGGGTGGGATCCATAAATCCATCCAACAAGGTTGTGCTGAATTTCTTGTTCGATGTCAATCTGCAAGCTGTGGAGCTTGCCTTGTAAAAAGTTTATGGTTCTCCCGGGCCGAGGAGGGTGAGGAACAATTGGCATTGGCAAACCATAACGGCAATCAAAGATGGAAGGCTGACAAATGTATTCCGTACTGAAGACTGCAGGCAGGAGGAAAGGTGGGAAGAGGGATGCGGCCAGACGAAGGCGAAGCCAGAGGAGGGTCGCGGACAGGAGGAAGAGATGGGCTGGAGAAGAAAAAGCATAGAGAGGAGGGGGGCGAGGAGAATGGCAGGCAGGAGAGCAGAGAACAGGGGGGGAAAAGTGAAAGGGGGCAGAAGAAGAAATGTGCAGCAAAGAAGGGAGCGCTGGTTTACGGGCAGACAGAGTGGACAGGAGCTGCTGCACAGATGCACAAGCAGGGAGAGTGCGGAGCAACAGTACAGGGAGCTTCCTCACATTTTTTTAAAGGGTATGATTCTGAATATATGTGAGCTAAAAAATGAAAAATGCATGTACAAAATGACCTCATTTTAGTAAAACACTATTCATTAAAGCTAGATTATCTACAAGAAATGAACAGATTTATTAAAGGCCTTTTTATCTTTTCTGTGGTCTTCTTGCATGAGGACACTCCTTTACTTAAAACCCCTTTCCAATGGGTTATCAGAGGTCTGTTTTAGCCACTGGTTTCCCCATTTGGTCCAAGTATCCTGTCCAATTCTTCTTTGTCAACAAGGTACAGATGGTCATCGTCCCTCAAAACACTGAGGGTATTAATTTCTGCCAAGCTATCATTCAGGATCTTCACCGGAGAATACTTGAACTGTTCACCTGTTTTGGGCACAACCGAAACCAATCATATTCAGAGTCATAAACCAAGGAAGAGGTGTATTAAAACTTTGACTTATCATATGCAAATGAAAATTTACTAGAGAAACACTGATCTTCACATGTACTTACTAGCAAACTGAAGCAACTCTTCCAAAGAGCTTGGCAGATTGATCAGCTTCCCCAGCTGCCTCACCGAATAGCTGCCCTTGGGATGGTAGCGATAAACCGTTACGCGAATTGAGCAGTCTTTTCTAGAGGGAATAGCTCTATCTAAAGTCCGGGAACACGAAGAAACCATCCTCATAAGAGAATTGTCATAGTTGGCTGCTGTCCGGGCACCCCTGTGTGTCACTCCTTGTGCCAGACGCTTCCCCTTTGTATGTGCAGTTATGGAGGGCTGTACAATACTGTCATTGGAGTTCTCTCTTGCAATTGTTTCCTTAAAATCTCCATTCATGGTCTTCTTCTCCTCCCCTTCATCAAAGAAGCATTGCTTCTTGAGACAAAGGTTAATCAGGTCTTCCTGCTTCTGCTGTTTTGCTAAATCAACAGGTTTTAAGCCCCTGGCATCAGCTTTATCAAGGCTAGCTCCATGGTTGATCAAGAAGCTTGCAATGTCAAGGTTGCCTGCTGCAACTGCAGTGTGAAGTGCGGTAGAGCCATCGGCATTTGCAGCATTGATGTTGGCTCCATATTTCAGCAAGTCTTGTAGGATCTCAAGGTTTCCATTGTCTACTGCTCTGCACAGAAATTCGCCCTCCATTTCTGATGTCATGCGTGCTCCGTGGTTCCACAACACTTCAGCAACCGATTCATGGCGTGCTTGTATTGCTTCCCAGAGAGGAACAATTCCATCGTCATCTGCAAAAAGAAGACACATTTGAGTTGTGTAAAGATGATTAATTGAAGAGAATTATTATGCTCAGACCTGCATGGTGCGGCACTACTGATGTCCTCCCAACAATAATGTGGATCGTGCAATAAGAACTACCCATTGATGGTGCAAAAAGCACATGTAACATGCAAAAACATATAATAGAAAAGGATGATTCATGGCCAATAGATGAATGTAGTGCTGGGTGTTTGGGAATAGAACATAGGCGTGGAGCCCACTAAGGCCCCACTTGACAAAGGTGGCAGGGCCAAACCTTCAACCTCATGGTTACCACCAGGCTCTGCATTCCTCAGATCTGTGCACTACAAATTTATAGATGCTTAGCATAGAAATTCAATTCTTTTTAGAAAGTGGGAATTAGAGTCACATAGGTGCTGGAAATCAAAGTCATATAGCATGTTTTTAACAGTGTGCCAAACCTTCGTTTTTCCCTCCAAAAAAGAAATCCTTCTCTTAGTGAAAAAGAGACCTGCCTAGAACGCAGAGTACAAACACTGCCATAGCAGTAAAAGAAACACAACATAGAGGGGCACTTCCTCCATGGCTGGCCACTCTCGGATGAAGGCTACATTGCTAATACAAAGGTAGAAAGCCACACTAGGGGCCTACTTTGAGTGTCGACACCACCTCCCAGCCTCCAAAGAGGGGGGCTAGCGTCCAATTGAAGAAAGCATCCTTTGGCATTCTGAGGATCCACAAGGGTTGTCTCATGCCTAGAAAGAGTGTCATGGAGCCTCATGCAACAAAATAAATCGATAACAAACAGCAGCCCCCCCTGGTGCTGAAACCTCCGTCTGCTCCCTAGTGCCGAACCAACCGGGGCGATGGGAGGCTGGGTTGCCAGGGGCACTGCATAGGCCCCAAGCCTGCTTGGAGGGGCCAGGAATGATTATGACTTAAGCACAAAAGATCAACTTAAGCAAGAACATAATTATCATAATGACAATTCAAAGTAGGAGCAATTGAGTATTTATCACTCATGAGAATGTGCCTCTTAAATAGGCCAAGTACAAGGCATGAATTGTGTCATGGATGATGTCAAGTCCCTCCTCAATCAATCTTCTGCATTCTCTCTAGATGCTCTCCTAGAATCTCTCATCAAAGTCAACATTGGTCGTCTCCTAAATGAATGGGAAACAGGTGTTTTCTTCTAGGTAGAAATGAAGCCCTTTTACAAGAGTAAAGCCAAGATTTTATGTGCCCCAAATGACCTTAGAATATGGGTATGAATATTGGGTGTATATCCCAATAAATCCCCAATCAACCAATTATTCACGACAATGCTACATCCCCCCTAGCTATGGTAACACTTATAGGGCTCATTAGACTTACTAGTTATGTTTACAATGACATGCCCATAGGTCTTACTGGTTATGATGACAATGCTAGATAGTCATGTGAGTGAACCTAATGATGTTTACAGAGCTTCAGAGTTAGATAGTTATGTTTAGTAGGTGAGTTTTTAACATGGTAGGAGCAAAAACCTTAGACTACTCAAAAAGCCCAATCTGCTTCAATATAGTTTGCCTTCTCGGAGACCTCTTCTTGATGCCTTCCTCTTCTTGAGTTGCAAGATACGCCTTTTGAGCCTTTTTCTTAAAGAAACAATTCTCCTCAATATGATTATCTTTACCACAAAATCCATAAGACTTCTTTGCCTTTGAGTCGGTGAAGCTCTTCTTGTTGATGAAGGTCTTGTTGGTGGAGAACTTGTTCTTGGTGTAATATGCTCCTTCGTAGACACCAGTGGAGGCACCAGTCTTCTCTTGCTTCTTCTTGTACTCCTCAAGGAGTGCAGCTTCAATGTCCTCTAAAGAAGGTTCTAGAAGATTTATTAGAGTAGGGACTAAATGTCCATACTCTTCATCGGGCATACTTTTAAATAAGACAGCAACTACATCTTCATCATCTATTGGTGCTCCAGCAGCTGCTAGTTGGGATATTAGACTCTTCATGTGAAAATGAGTCAGATACTCTTCAATTCAATTAGTCTAGTAGAGAGGGTAGAGAGGCTCCATGACACTCTTTCTAGGCACGAGACAACCCTTGTCGATCCTCGGAATGCTAGAGGATGCTTTCTTCAATTAGACTCTAGCTCCCCTCTTTGGAGGCTGGGAGGTGGTGTCGACACTCAGAGTAGGCCCCTAGTGTGGCTTTCTACCTTTGTATTAACAATGTAGCCTTCATCCAAGAGCGGCCAGCCATGGAGGAAGTGACCCTCTATGTTGTGTTTCTTTACTGTAGTGTTTGTACTTTGCATTCTAGGCAAGTCTCCCATGTCTAATAAGACTATTTGAATTGAAGTTTGAAAATTTGAATTTTAAGAATAATTTTTGAATGCTTCCCTTTTGCCCCAAATAATTTTTCCATAGTCTCCCATGTCTCGAAAGAGGACTTCGCATGTGAGATGTGATGAATGTACTTATCACAAAGTCCTAAAGCAATAATGGCAAAAGCCTTCTCATCCTTAGCTTCCCATGTGATCTTTGCCTCCCTTGTCCTTGGTTTTTCCTCTTTCCCATTATCACCATCATCAATAATGGTCATAATGATTAGGTGACGGAAAAAGATTAATTTTTGGAGTGAGCAATTGATGCACCAAAACAAGGGAGAAATACAATGTGAGCTGATGGGACTTGTAGTAACTTCCTAATGGTAGGATGGAACTACTAATTGTACCAAGGCAATGAGATTAGGGTTGGGTCTTGATTAGTGAGATTAACTCACTATTCATAGTGCAGCGAAAAGACCCCACTTGGAGGATGCAAATGAACGCCTTGCACTTGGCCAATGTCAAAGTGCTTCAACAATGGTGTAGAGCTATGTGTTTACCTGTGACTGAACCCATCAAACATGTCATTAAGCTTAATGAGCAAGGATTAAGCACCACATTACAAAAGGAGCTTTCTGTGAAGCACACATTCTTGTATCGGCTGCTACAGACTCTTATTCGCAAGGTCAATGCAACTGGATTCGCAAGGTCAAAAAACCCCCGAGGCTGGTTGGAATGCCTCCAATTTGATGTGTACGTCACAGGATCTACATTTCCCCCAAAAATGCAAGCGACTGTTGCAGTAGCTCCTGCCAGTGATTGTTGGCAATTCTCTTCGATTCCTCCTAGTTGCGTGTGCATCTATGAGTTAGGTAGAGTCTCCACTATGGCTTGGCCAATGGTGCCGTGTGGAGAGAGGAATCACTGCTCCACTGAAGATGGGTTCGACAGAATGGGAAAAAGAGAGGTAAAACTCAATGAGAACTTAATCATGATTAATATAGAGGATTAACCAACTAATGGCGGGGCTTAGGAAAGTGACAAGGCTCTGATACCATATCTTGATAAAGATCATGGAGGCTTAAACACATCAAGGTGAGCCCTGGCTAACCATAACTAGGAGTGATTATAACTTCTTAAGCACAAAAGATTAACTTGAGCAGGAAGATAATTAGTATAATGACGATTCAAAGTAGGAGCAATTGAGTATTTATCATTCATGAGAATGTGCCTCTTAAATAGGCTAAGTACAAGGCATGAAATGTGTCATGGATGATGTCAAGTCCCTCCTCAATCATCTCCTACATTCTCTATAGATGCTCTCCTAGAATCTCTCATCAAAGTAAACATTGGTGGTCTCCTAAATACATGGGAAATAGGCGCCTTCTTCTAGGTAGAAATGAAGCCCTTTTACAAGAGTAAAGCCAAGATTTTACGTGCCCCAAATGACCTTAGAATATGGGCATGAATATTGGGTGTATATCCCAACAAGCCTGTAAGAGGTGCTCAAATCGGTTCATTGTGGGAACCCGGAACCGCAAGCCTTGTTGTCTCACACGCTAATAAGCAGCGAGCTGCTTCCCTGCACCCTGCACCCCGCACACCGGCCCCCTCCCTCATCCCCTATGCAAGCCCTCCAGTGCCCTTTCCTCACCCTGAACCCCCCTCCCCCCTCTTCTCTTGCTTCTTTTTCTTCACCTCCGCACTCTTCTTTCCCCTCTTCTGTATTTCTTGTTTTTTGTTTTTTCCTTGCCCTCCTCCCGTTTTCCCTTTGTAAGCTGTTTATAAACCATCTCCCCTCGGAACTGCCCAATTTTCAATCTGGAAGGCTATGCCACTCCCAGCGATTGAGCTGCCCATGGATCTTTTCAGCATGGAGGCATTGAAAATATGAGCTAGTCAGAGTTGGGTCATTGCATAGTGTGTCTCTCATCAAAACAAAACAACGCAACATTCTTGGGAGGAGGGAGGGTCACAACCCAGAGGTCATAGCGTATACCACATCTCTATGCACATGGACATCGTAATCAACAACAGTGCCTCATTATATGGTTGTGGGTCATAATATTCCTCTTAGAAAAGTGGGACATGGTAAGGTTTTAGAATATGGCATACCTTGGATGTTGGGGTCACCTCCATAAAGCAAAAGAACTTCGACACACTCTAGAAACCCATTGGCTGCTGCAATATGCTGAGTTTGTTCAAAAACCCCAGAAGATTAGAACCTCACATTTGAGGACACCCAATAAGAACTGAAGTGCCCAATCAAATAGAATGACAGCAATTATTAGTTTTGGTTGACATGCAGGGATGCTACAAACCAAAGGTGTACGCCCGCAGTAATCTGTCGTGTTTGGATCTCTTCCTCTTTTCAAAAACTGCTCCAAAAGTTGACTATTCCCTCTGGATGCCACAAAACATAGGCTCAATGTCATGCCCGTCCCAACCTCTGTCATGATTGAATCATTCTCTGTGGAAAGCCCCAATAATGAGGAAATCTTTGAGTCTTTCAAAAACTGGCACAACACATTCAGAAGCTGATAAGAAGCCCTTCTTGGACTAGAAAAGTGAGGATCTTAAAGGTTATTTTATGAGATCAATGTTAAAAGGCATCATTACATCATGCCACAACATCAGCGAACTCTTATAATGGATATGCAAACAAATGTAAAGAGGACCTTTTACAAGAAACCTGGTAAAGATTGTCAATCACAATCTGTCCATCCACAATATTGCCCTGAACAATGCTCAGAAACACATTCCGATCAATGCGCAATAATTGAGAAAGCTTTTTGCTCCGAACTGTGTAAGGTTGTGGCTTATAACAAAGTGCTCCTATCTCTCCAATCACCTCCCCCGATCTTGCAGTTCCAATCAGCTGTAGGACATGCAAGACATGAAGGGTAACATCAGAACTGTTACTTCTGTTGTCAACAATGAGTAAAGTGGCCATAATGTAGCTATAAACTATGTTGGTGCTTAGATATCTCAGTTATCTCTTGGCCCCATTGGATGTGTTGGGGTGTGTCCATATGTAAGTACATAGGAAATGTGTAGGTACATGTGAGAGTACATATCCATATGTAAGTAAATGCGAGAGTACATATCCATATGTAAGTAAATGCGAGAGTACATATCCATGTGTGAGTACATATGAGAGTACATATCCATTTCAATGCCAGACAGTATAAGAGCTCATGTGGGTGTGATAATCCTCAGCCATCTAGAATGTCCACCATAGGAGACTCGATGACCATCATAAGGCCCCTCATGCCCACCGCTTGGGGGGGGGGGGGGGGGGGGGTGGTTGTGGGGAGGTTTGTTGTCCCCGTGGCACTGGTGCATCTATCGAACCTGGAGCTACTGTGCAGAGGGATGATGCCCTGGACCACGGAGGGGGAGGGGGGGTCATGGATCGGCCCCTCTGATCATAGCTGCCCTCGCCTGGGGGCCGAGAGGGAGAGGGAGAGGGAGGGGGGGGGAGGGGGGGTCTAAATCGGCCCCTCTGATCATAGCTGCCCTCTTTAAGTCTATCACCTAGCTTTATTATGTCTAAATGAAGGGTCTGGAATGACGGTGTATGCCGAAAGCCTCTAACTCGAATAGGATTGTGACGTCGACCTGGCACGGCTTCACACAAGTCGAACATGGGTGTCCCTACCACTACCACACACATGTCACACGCCATGCCGATCGTGATTTGTAGCATGCAGAAGCTTACAGTGAGAGTGCAAAGAGAGAGAGAGAGAGAGAGGTATTAATGTCGGTAGAATGCAACACGAGGGCATATACGACCAACGGTTGGACTTAAACTCGGGTGGATCATGAAGCGACATAAACACAGGACTGGGTCCCAAATACCCTTTGAAGGGCCCCCACTACAGATGGCATATTTGCTTTATTCGAATGATGAGAAAATACTGAATCTTGGAGACCTTCCTCGGCTGATGACTTTCAGCCTGAAGATGCCCTTCTTGACCTTCACTTTTCACCTTGCATTAAGCTTTCCCTTTACGATATGGACTGCCCGTCAAGGTGCCCCTGCCCTGCCCCTCCATAGGTGTGAGCACACCTCTACAAGGCTGGCCGACTGAGATCAGTCCTGGCCACCTTGGTCTAAGCCTACAAGGGCTAGCCGACTGAGACTTAAGAGGCCTTAAGGGGGCCCATGGGCTGCCTCACAAGCAGCCCAAGTGCAGGGCAGCAAAACAAGTATTTGATGAAACCATATGCTGCTTCTGGTGCCTTGCATGTGGCTAAAAGTTTAACCACCCGTGGGTCATGTCTACATCATTCCAAAGAGTGGCACTGAGTGCGAGACATGCATTACTTCCATGTGCGGGACAGGCACACCTGACCATGGACCCTATTGGACTCCTGGCTGAATCGTCCTAGACAAGGGCTCACAAGGGGACACTAACCACTCTAAGACACCTGCTATATAGATATGTCCACGTGACATCCCCTTTTCCTTAACTTGACGGAAGCTGCATAGCCTCCAAATAGTTCGTGAACAATGCCAGACACTCTTCGAAGAAATTCTTGTCAAGCCAATTTGCTTCATGCATCCCTCGATCCTGAAACTTCGTGAGACATTGATGCTCATTGTGCGGCCGGAGGGGTGCTTGAAGCGGTGTAAAAGGAGCTCTTCTGGAACCATTACCTCAGCTTCGTCCACAATATTAGGTTCCAGTTCATCTTGGACATCTGTGGGAGGAGGTCCGGCATAGTGCTTCAACCAAGCAACGTGAAACACATCATGCATGGTCCAACTCGGAGGTAACTTCAGCTTCATGGACCCCTCGTTGATCGTCTTCACAATGGGAAAAGGTCTGAAACTTCGAAATTATAACTTTGGACATCGCTTGCCCACCTATTTTAATCTTTGTTTCAAAATCCCGAGATAAACCCAATCTCCTTCTGAGAATCACGTCCCTTCTATCCTTGTTTGCTTGCCAAGAATAGGCCAGGATTGAACGATTCCAACTATGGGCACACTTGGCCTTTTATAGGGTTCTTGGGCAATGTAGGAGCTGGCCGACTGCTGTCGGACCAGCCTGAAATTCACGCATCGCTGGTGGTCGGGCTGCGTTTCTCCATGGACAGAGGTGCCTGCTCTGCAGCCGACGTCATCTGGTACAGCCGACATTTGCCCTCCCTGCAGCCGACAGCACCTTCTGGTTCTTCTCCAAGCCTTGCTTCAGTCTACACTGCCAAAAGTGCTCTGTGCTCCATCATCCTGGTTCTACCTGGTTCATACTCTTTATCTGGCTGCCTCTTCTGGACCAGCATCGGTGAATGTCCATGGCATCTTTCATGCACATGACATCCCCCTCTGCTAAACTTGATGACGGGTTTCCAACCTGTTCTTGGATGACTGTCATCATCCCATACTTTTTCCCGAAGTCCCTCTGTCATCCATCCATCCCTCGCAACCCTTTTCTCCGAAAGCCCGGCCCGGTCTCTAAAACCACTCTGTCTCAGAATAAGATCTATGCATCTGTTCCATCTAGTCCACAATCCATTCCTGCCCTGACTCTGAACACCGTCTTGGTCTTCATTCCTGAGAAATGAGTCTGGCACTCTCACATCACCCTTGGAGGATAAACCTCCCTTGGGACCGTTGCCCGAGAACCTATCTGGCTCACAGGACCGCCATCCCCTTTGGCTTTGTGGAACACCACCAACAAACCTCCTGGGAGTTCTTCCCGATTCTGTGCTCCTTGCCTTGGGCTTCGTATCCGTGTACTTTCCTGTACCTTGGACCTGTACACCGTCATATGGGATTGATTCAGTGTTTAGCTTTGCTGAGCCTGATGCTCTGATACCAATGTAACACGCGGAAGCTCTGAGAGTCTTCTTTCAGCCCTAAACACTCCTGGAAACCATCTGATGCAAAACGCAGATATAGATAGAGAGTAGAGAGATGTGCTGGAAACCATCTGATGCAAAACGCAGATATAGATAGAGAGTAGAGAGAGAGAGATGTGCTGGAAATTCAGTATATTGATATGGTACAAAAAGGTACCTCTACTACAGCCATAGGCTGCCTTGTACAAAAGGTGGTGAACACCCAAAATCTTGTCCTACTCTAGGACCCTAAGGACCCAATCCCTAGAGGCTTGAATGATTCCAACTATGGGCACACTTGGCCTTTTATAGGGTTCTTGGGCAATGTAGGAGCTGGCCGACTGGGCCTGAATCCGGACCAGCCGACTGGGCCTGAATTTCACACATCGCTGGTGGTCGGCGGGCTGCGTTTCTCCATGGACTGAGGTGCCTGCTGCAGAGCTGACGTCATCTGGTACAGCCGACATTTGCCCCTCCTGCAGCCGACAGCACCTTCTGGTTCTTCTCCAAGCCTTGCTTCAGTCTACACTGCCAAAAGTGCTCTGTGCTCCATCATCCTGGCTCTACCTGGTTCATACTCTTTATCTGGCTGCCTCTTCTCGACCAGCATTGGTGAATGTCCATGGCATCTTTCATGCACATGACATATATTGTCCCTATGTAATGTAGGGGCGTCGCTCTGTGCACTCTAGTCTTGGCTTTCTGGAAGGTGCTGAGGCAAAAATTTCATAAACTTACTAACCTTGTTGGGGGTTGTCCACGATCCAGTGATCTTGGTTTGCACTTCCTCAAAGGTCTGTGTAATTGCATGTTTTAGATATTTCAAACCGTATAAGCTTCCTTCGCACCTATAGTAAGGTTTTCCATGCAAGAGAAGGGCCTTTGTGTGGAGTGTACTATCAATGCCAACAGTAGCCCTCTCACATTGCCACTCAAGGCAAACGAAGTGATCCCTGGTAATAGAGCAGTCACAAGTCCCATCACATTGCCACTCAAGGCAAACGAAGTGATGCCTGGTAATAGAGTGACACGTTTCTCTAGAGCAGTCACAAGTCCCATCATACTTGGTCCAGCTCTGGTAGTTCATTGAACTCTTGAGCAAGGGGTCTCGGATTTAATCCAGCTTGCTACAACCAACACCTCCTCATGTGAGGGTTGCATTCCGCGTATGGTGGGTGGGCATAGGACTCTCTTCTTCTTCTAACCTTCCAAAATTGGGATTGAGATCGGAGATGACAACAATTCCGACTGATTAGCAAGGTCTCAACTCTTTGCTCCCTCTAAGCCTCCAAAATAGGGATTGAGATTGTAGAGTGACAGCAATTCCGACTGATTAGCAAGGTCTCAACTTGGATTTAAAAAAAGGTCCCATCATACTCGCTTCATATAGACTGGCTGAGAGGTGAGTTGACTTGAGAACTTTGGGTGTGAAGAGTGACACACTGGAGATCGAGATAGAGGTACCTGGAGCATGCTTAACTTAATTGTCGTCTCATTGTTGTGTCAATACGTAGGGATTACAAACATCTCATCAGGCGCAAGAAAAGTATCGCATTTATTGCAAAAATGAACAAAAAGTATCGCATTTATTGCAAAAAAAGAACAAAAAGTGCTCAACATTTTTGTACGAAAGTTCCTTCAAGAATTCTGGCTCTGCTTTTACAGTAGTTACTTCAAGAATTCTGGCA
Organism: Cibotium barometz; assembly: GCF_041138505.1. Taxonomy (NCBI): domain Eukaryota; kingdom Viridiplantae; phylum Streptophyta; class Polypodiopsida; order Cyatheales; family Cibotiaceae; genus Cibotium; species Cibotium barometz. The sequence continues at coordinate 47,689,461 of NC_141070.1, read as the reverse complement.
CCGCTTTTACAGTAGAATTCTGGCACCGCTTTTAAGAGAGAGATTCAGCTTGCTTACTCACAAACCCAGCCATCTGAAGAGCATACACAGGTGGGTTGCTCAAGGCAACCAGCTCCCCATTCACACCACAGATATGTCACCCAACCTTGATTACCCTGTTCACCACAAAGTAAGTCTTCAGGTCATTTGCAACTGGGACATGCTCCCATCTAGAATGACTATATTAACCAAGAAATGTTTTCACATCCCTCACAGTTTTACAAATGGGCCACTCAAGCATTGCCTTCACTTTGTTGTCAGGGTCCAGGTGTATTCCATCCTTGGAAATTACACATCATAAATAATCTCATCCTTTGTGAAGAAACATTTTTACCTTTTGGCATAAAATTTTACCATATCTTGGTTTTTGCAAACATTTTCTAAGATGGATCTCATGTTCAGTTCTACTTTATTTTTAGAATAAATAAAGATCTCATCCAAGAATACTAGAATGAAATTGTCCAGGTACTCATGAAATACATCATTTATTAGGCATATAAAAATTGTGTGTTGACTACCATGAGTATATAACATGCACGTTCCTAAAAGGTGAATTTGGGCATGTTCCTGGATTCATCTACATATATATATATAAAAATTGTGTCAAATCAAAAGGTGAGTTAGTGAACTCATTGTGCCCATAAGGAGTTTGTGTTTGGCAGATGCTCCCTGTGGCTGACACTTGATGTACAGGAGGAGACTTCAACATGCTCGAGGACCCTGAGGACCAGAAGGGAGGATCTTCTCTTCCATATCCAGGGGCAGGACGCTTGGCACCTACCGGAGTTCGGTCGCACACAGGGGAGACTTGCCTTCTCCCTTTTAGATTGACACGCCGAGAGGCCCACCCTCTCGCGCCGCCTAGACCACTTCTATGTGTGACAAAGACTTACTAGGAGATTTTGGAGTTTAGGGGGGTGTTCACCACCTTTTGTACAAGGCAGCATATCCTTCAATTTTTTAATTCTTTGGATTAAAAAAACTCCTAGAATATATCATATTATTTTGATAAAATCACAAGTAATTATCAAAAAATCGATGGATCAGAACACTCAGAATATTAAATTATGACCATTGAGAGGCAAAACATTTGGAAAACACTTTTTGAATCGACTTTTGAGTGTGAAAAAAATAAAACTCTTCTTTTCTGGATAAAAAAATATTGGAGGAGATTCTCTCGAGGTCCTTGGAATTTTGATTTAATAATCTGATAAATAAAATAATTGATTGAACTAATTCAATTTTTATTGCACCGAGGTGAAAATTATTGTCACCCAGCCCAAGAGGGCTTGGCCAAGCAGCCAACTGGCTTTTGGGCCAGCCCAGCCAGTTGGCTAGCCCATAGGGCAGCCTGGACACAACAGCCCACAGAGGCAGCCAAGACACTGTGAACACGTGGCATTTTCAGCATTAAATGATATTAAAACAGGTCATGGAGGGAAAGTGAACCAGCCGACTGCTCCTGATGGGATAGTATAAATAGTGGAGGCCACAATTCCATTCACCATCTCATTATTCACCAAGAGCTCAAGCAAATCAGGGGCTAGACAAGCCAAGGGAATTGCTAAGCAAAGGGGTGGAGAACTGAAGGTCAAGGGCAGGGTATTCCCAGCCAAGAAAAGGTCAAAGATTGCTGTATTTTCTTTCAGATTCACATCATTCTAACCTTTTTGTACCATATCAATATACTGAATTTCCAGCACATCTCTCTCTCTCTACTCTCTATCTATATCTGCTTTTTTTTTTTTCCGAGAAAAGATCCTTTCATTAGTTATAAAAATAACGCCCACTGGGCTACAAAAACCCCTCTCTTGCTCATAAGAAGGCTGAGCAGAGATGCAATCAAGGCAGCTAGGGAGACTCTCCCTAGGTGCAAAAAAGTACAAATACAAGTACAAATAACTGAGAGGCTATATCATACAATAGGAGGGGGGAAAATCCAAACAGGTGGCCTGTAGTGCCATCGGGGGGTACCCGCGTGTAGAGTATAGAAGGGACCGCTACGCCAAGTGGTGTGGAAGGCCTGGCGCCGCAAGATCGCTCAATCCGAGTCGCCCCGAGTGCGGTCATACTGTCCTCGCAGGGTGTGAATCAACTCCTGCCAGATACTCCGAACAGTCTCTGCTGGTGGCTCCAGTCTTCCCTCAAAGGCCCTGAAACAACGGGCTCTCCAAGTGAACCATATGGTGAGGCTACTGAGGAGCTCCCATCGTAGATCCCTCTCCTGTGTCCAGCCGGCGGACGAGAAATCCGGTGAAGGAACAAGGCGAGGCTGGCCCCGAATGAATCTAATGGCCTGGCTGTCCTGCTCCGACTCGTATCCCAGAGCAGGCCTTGACGAAGTCAACCAAGCAACGGCTCCCCACGTATACATGCCCTCTGGAGAGAGGGGGGCCAAAATGCGCAGAATCCTCAACCAAATCTGTTGTGCCTGTGGACAGTCCCATAGGCAATGTCACTGTGTCTCCAATGGGTGGCCGCATCTAACACAGGCCGACGGAAGGCCACTGTAGACAAGCCACGTGCCAACTGCAGAGCCCCTGTGGGCAACCAGCCACTGGAAAGTCGAGATCCTGCGTGCCTGTCGGCTAGCCCAGAGCCTGGTCCAAAAATCCTCCAGGAACTCCTGTGAGAGTCCCTGTAGCCGCCAATGCTCCGATGCAGCTGGAGAGACCATCCTCCTCGCAGTCAAAATATGCCTCCCCAGCCGAGCAGTGTACTGGAAAAAGGTGATCTCTGTGGCCTCGGGGGACGCATAAGGATCATGCCACTCGTACTCGCCAGGGTCCCACTGGAGCCGGGCCAAGGGGCACGCAGCATATGCCCATATGCGCCAATCAGAGTCCACATCTGCAGGGTCTGGATCAATATGCCACTTCCGAGAAGCGGCAGCCACTACTCGTATCCTCTGAAAGATGCACTCTGCAACCAAAGGCGACTCCGCCTCCACTCTCTGAAGTCTGCCCTCATCCTGTATCTCATAGTAGAGGCATCTACCATCCTCAGTGCAAGCTCTGATAGCAATCAGGATCTCCAACTGTGTAAAGGCTCCCATCCACCGTGGGGCCGCTGGCTCGAAAGGCGTGAACCACTCCTCAGTGAGTGCCTCCTGAATGTCATCCCTCATAATCAGCCCCCCTCTGAAGTGACTCAGCCTCTCTGCCTAGATCTCCTCCGGGAGGCTGCAAAAGGCCTGCCAATCTCCAAAACTGCGTGCTGGGCCTGCCCGCCAATGGTCCCCAGGCTAGACGAGGCCGAGAACCCAGCATATGACCATGCTCTGTGCGTATCGCAGGGCTCCAGATGAGCGGCTGTTTGGCCCGCAAGTGGGAGGTTTCTGAGAAAACCCCGGTCTCAGCAGCTCCCAAGCTCGCAGGATGCTCAAGGCAAATCTGTCCTCCCATCCTCTACTGAGGCCTGTCCTCCTCATCTCTATGAAAATCCACCGTATCTCTCGTGCCCAAGTGCCCCCTGTTGGGGGAGCTCTAGCCTGCAGCCGCTGAAAAAGAAGCTCCTTCCAAGGCTCAGCGCGCGCCTGGAAGCAGCCCCCGAACAATAAGCTTCCCCAACAAGGCTCTACTCTGATCAGCTGGATCTATAATGCCCAAGGCTCCCCTGGGCCAGCGGAAGAGTGATAACTGCCCAAGCAACCTTAGCCCAAGCCGGCTTACCATCCCGCCCAGACCAAAGAAAGTTCCTGATCAGCCTCTGTACCTGGCTGATGCAAGAGCTCGAGAAGATCCAGCAAGACGTGATGTACCACATAGTCGCTAAAAGCACCTGATTTGTCACCACCACCCTCCCAGCCAAGGATAGCCGAGCTGTACTCTAATATAAAAGCTTCTTCCGAATGCTCAGAAGAAGCAGGGCGATCTGCTGCTCAGGTGACAAATCAAGTCCAATCTGGCATCCCAAATACCGCACTACTGTGCCAGGAGGAATCCATCTAAAACCCGGGTCTGGGCTCCAGGACGGAGCGGGAGTGCTACTGATCCAAAAAGCCACTGTCTTGCGCCAATTGATCAATGCTCCCAAAGCCACACCAAATACCTGTAGGGACTGCTCTGCCCTCTGCAGATTGGCCTCCTGGCCATGCAGAAACAATCCTGTGTCATCAGCAAACTCAAAATCGAGCAGGTTCTCACCCCGTACTGGAAGCTGGAGTCCTCTCAAACCAACCTCCTCTGCTGTCAGATACATGCTCATAGCCTCTACAAAGAAGAGAAAAAGGAACGGGGCGAGAGGGCATCCCTGACGGACTGATCTCGTCAACTCAAAACTCGGCCCCCGTCCTCCTGCCATCAACACCTGGCTACGAGCTGTGGAGTATAGAGCCGCCACTCCTTGAATCCAGTCTGGCTCAAGTCCTCACCGAGAAATCTAGCTCAGGCCGTCGCCTCCCAAAAGGTGAAAATGTTGTCAAGGATACTGCGCTCCTTGACGAATCCTGTCTGGGTAGCATGAATCAACTCCCCAAGGAAGGGCTGGATCCTCAAACTCAAGGCCTTTGCTAGGACCTTGTAGACAGTATTGAGGATCGTAATAGGCCTCCAATGCCGAATATCATCTGACATTCCCTCCCCCTTGGGGATAAGAAAGATCAAGCCCTCTGAAAAGCTCTGTGGCATCACCCCAGTGTCCAAAACATACTGAAAGCCCCTGTGGAGGCCTGGCCCCAAAAGGTCTCAATAGCGCATAAAGAAGGCAAGCGTCAATCCGTTCTCCCCAGGGCAACTATGACGCGCGCGGAAGGACCCTCAAAGCCTCAACAAGCTCATCCTCTGAAAGGGGCTCACCCAAAACTGTGCGCATATGATCTGTGACCCTCCTCTGCACATGGGCCCACACAGTCTGTCTGCAAGCATCACGTGCCTCCGTGGCTGGCTCCGCTGAAAACAGGTCTCTATAGAACTCAGTGGCAATGGCTCTAAACTCCCCGGGCTCAGTGGCTAACGATCCGTCCTCCCTCCTGAGCTGGCGTACTCCTGCTCGAGCATGGCGGGGTCCGGTGATCTCAAAAAACTCCCCAATCACTCTATCACCAAGCTGCGTCCACTGAGAGGCCTGGCGATGATAGTAGAACTCATGTCTCTGCTCCTCTGCCTCTCTAACCTCCTGGTGTGCCTGGCTCAGCTAGGACGCCACCCACTCACATGTAGGTAGCTGCTTCTGAAGACGCTGAAGCGAAGCAAAGGCTACGTCTCAAGTGACGCTTCCGCTCTCGAGACTCTCCCAGCCGTGTCAAGGCTGTAGCGTGCAGAAAAGAGCTGAGCTCGATGAGTCCCTGGGCACACTGGCCTGCTGCATCCAGGTCAGAGCTCTGGCGATCATGCCATATTCTCTCAATGTCCTCAGAATGACTGGGATCTGTAAGTATCCTCTCTAGGATCCTCAACTGCAAGCTGGTCTCCCGTGTCCTCTCCTCCAGTGTCAAAATAACTGGCGCATGATCTGAAAAAGAGGTGCCAGCGAGAATGCCAACGGAGCCACCACGCTTCCCGAACCTGTCGCCCACATAGAAGCGATCAATCCGTGATAGATTAGTCCCTCCCTGCCGGCGATCTGACCGAGAAAAACTAAGACTGTCCTGAGAACGAGAGAAAGCCTCATGCTGCCATGCATCAGTGATCCGCAGTGTCATACAAAATCACTCCCAAGCTGCAAGCTCCGTGCCGTGCACTGTAACATGACTGCCTCCCACCCTATCGGCCGGGTCCTCAAGCATGTTGAAGTCTCCCCCAACACACCAATGTGCGGCCTCGGGCAATGCATCTATAACAAGGGTCCAGAACTCTGCTCTAGCACTAGCATGGTTGGGCGCATAGACATTGAGCACACCAAAGTGCTCATCGTGCATCCTCAGAATAACATACTGTGCTCTCCCAGGCACAATGACCCCGCGATCCACAATGGCGTGCCACCATACATCCGCAATGACCATACATACTCCTCCCTGCCCACCCAAGGGGCCAAAGCCTGCAGACCAAAATGTGTCCCATCTACCAGGCATCACCGACCCATATCTCCGAATCCTGCTCTCACTCAAATGGTGCTCCTGCATCATCAGAATATCAATACTGCCCCCAACCAGGCATCTCTGAAGCTCCTGCATCACTCAAATGGTGCTCCTGCTGGGGTCTCCTCCTGGAGGGGAGCAAAGCTGTTCCTCACTGGAACCCAGTGATGCTGAGGCTGAGACTGCTGCTGCGTCGGTCTCTGGGTATGCTACTGTGGCTGTCTCCCTCTACGGCGGCCCTGTCCAGGCTGCCAATCCGAGGTCTCTGTGGGCTGAGCAGGTGTCCCGGAGGCTGCTTGCCGAGCCGCATTTGTGGGCGGGCCATCGGGGGTCTGCTGCTGCGGGTGAAGGTCGGGGTCTCCTGCGAGGGCAAGCCTTGGCCAGGTGGCCGACTTGCCTTCTGCTGGGGTGGGTGCCAACTATACGGCAGATGGTGGAATGTGCCTGGAGGCGTTCCACCTCTGCGGCGAGGCTTGCTTTCTCTTCTTGCGAAAGAGAAAGCCTGATGGGGGTATCCTCAGGGGCAGGTGAGGGGGCTGTGGAAGAGTCCCTTTGAGGTGGGGCGGAAGGAGCCTCCATCAGAGTCTGAAAGCTGAGTCAAGGGCGAAGCGATAAACGGGGGATCCTGCAAGAGCCAAGAAAACGGAGCGGGGAAGGGAGGAGAGGGAAGGGCGGAAAAAACAGAGACAGGGGGGGCGGGGGGGGGGGGAACGGGGAATGAAAGGGGGGGCGGGGAAAGCGTGCAAGGGGGGGGAGGGCGGGGGAACGAAAGGGGGAGGGGGGGCAGCGGGGAACGAAAGGGGGGGGCGGGGAAAGCGCGCAAGGGGGGGGAGGGCGGGGGCAGGCAGGGGGGGTGGGACGCGGAGGAAGGGGGGGAGCGGGGGGCGCGAATGAGACTGGGGGGGGGCAGGCGGGCACAGGGCGACGGGCGAGAAAAGGGAGGGTGGAGGGCGCGGAGGGGGGGGGGGCGAGCAGGCAGGCAGAGGCTAAGTCACAAGGGCGGGGAGGGGGGGTGCGAGCAGGCGACAGCTCAAGCAGGGTGAGGGGCGAAGGCTTCAGCGAGCAGATGACACTTCCTCTTCGTGTCTATATCTGCGTTTTGCATCAGATGGTTTCCAGGAGTGTTTAGGGCTGAAAGAAGACTCTCAGAGCTGCCGCGTGTTACATTGGTATCAGAGCATTAGGCTCAGCAAAGCTAAACATTGAATCAGTCCCATATGATGGTGTACAGGTCCAAGGTACAGGAAAGTACACGGATACGAAGCCCAAGGTAAGGAGCACAGAACCGGGAAGAACTCCCAGGAGGTTTGTTGGTGGTGTTCCACAAAGCCAAAGGGGATGGCAATCCTATGAGCCAGATAGGTTCTCGAGCAACCGTCCCAAGGGAGGTTTATCCTCCAAGGGTGATGTGAGAGTGCCAGACTCATTTCTCAGGAATGAAGACCAAGACGATGTTCAGAGTCAGGGCAAGAATGGATTGTGGACTAGATGGAATAGATGCATAGATCTTATTCTGAGACAGAGTGGTTTTAGAGACCGGGCCGGGCTTTCAGAGAAAAGGGTTGCCAGGGATGGATGGATGACAGAGGACTTCGGGAAAAAGTATGGGATGATGACAGTCATCCAAGAACAGGTTGGAAGCCCGTCATCAAGTTTAGCAGAGGGGGATGTCATGTGCATGAAAGATGCCATGGACATTCACCGATGCTGGTCAAGAAGAGGCAACCAGATAAAGAGTATGAACCAAGTAGAACCAGGATGATGGAGCACAAAGCACTTTTGGCAGTGTAGACTGAAGCAAGGCTTGGAGAAGAACCAGAAGGTGCTGTCGGCTGCAGGGAGGGCAAATGTCGGCTGTACCAGATGACGTCGGCTGTAGCAGGCACCTCAGTCCATGGAGAAACGTAGCCCGACCACCAGCGATGTGTGAATTTCTGGCCGGTCTGACAGCAGTCGGCCAGCTCCTACATTGCCCAAGAACCCTATAAAAGGCCAAGTGTGCCCATAGTTGGAATCATTCAATCCTCTAGGGATTGGGTCCTTAGGGTCCTAGAGTAGGACAAGATTTTGGGTGTTCACCACCTTTTGTACAAGGCAGCCTATGGCTGTAGTAGAGGTACCTTTTTGTACCATATCAATATACTGAATTTCCAGCACATCTCTCTCTCTCTACTCTCTATCTATATCTGCGTTTTGCATCAGATGGTTTCCAGGAGTGTTTAGGACTGAAAGAAGACTCTCAGAGCTTCCGCGTGTTACATTGGTATCAGAGCATCAGGCTCAGCAAAGCTAAACACTGAATCAATCCCATATGACGGTGTACAGGTCCAAGGTACAGGAAAGTACACGGATACGAAGCCCAAGGCAAGGAGCACAGAATCGGGAAGAACTCCCAGGAGGTTTGTTGGTGGTGTTCCACAAAGCCAAAGGGGATGGCGGTCCTGTGAGCCAGATAGGTTCTCGGGCAACGGTCCCAAGGGAGGTTTATCCTCCAAGGGTGATGTGAGAGTGCCAGACTCATTTCTCAGGAATGAAGACCAAGACGGTGTTCAGAGTCAGGGCAGGAATGGATTGTGGACTAGATGGAACAGATGCATAGATCTTATTCTGAGACAGAGTGGTTTTAGAGACCGGGCCGGGCTTTCCGAGAAAAGGGTTGCGAGGGATGGATGGATGACAGAGGGACTTCGGGAAAAAGTATGGGATGATGACAGTCATCCAAGAACAGGTTGGAAGCCCGTCATCAAGTTTAGCAGAGGGGGATGTCATGTGCATGAAAGAGGCCATGGACATTCACCGATGCTGGTCCAAAAGAGGCAGCCAGATAAAGAGTATGAACCAAGTAGAACCAGGATGATGGAGCACAGAGCACTTTTGGCAGTGTAGACTGAAGCAAGGCTTGGAGAAGAACCAGAAGGTGCTGTCGGCTGCAGGGAGGGCAAATGTCGGCTGTACCAGATGACGTCGGCCGCAAAAGGCACCTCAGTCCATGGAGAAACGCAGCCCGACTACCAGCGATGTGTGAATTTCAGGCCCAGTCGGCCAGCTCATACATTGCCCAAGAGCCCTATAAAAGGCCAAGTGTGCCCATAGTTGGAATCATTCAATCCTCTAGGGATTGGGTCCTTAGGGTCCTAGAGTAGGACAAGATTTTGGGTGTTCACCACCTTTTGTACAAGGCAGCTTATGGCTGTAGTAGAGGTACCTTTTTGTACCATATCGATATACTGAATTTCCAGCACATCTCTCTCTCTCTACTCTCTATCTATATCTGCGTTTTGCATCAGATGGTTTCCAGGAGTGTTTAGGGCTGAAAGAAGACTCTCAGAGCTTCCACGTGTTACAATATATGATTAGTAGAATGCACAAAAGTTGTAACACAAGGTTTAACTTGCCTGCTCAATGCCATCCTTATAAGCCACAAGCTCCTGTCAGCATCAAAGCAGAAGATTACTTTTTCATAAACTTGTTGATCAAAATGGAAGCACTATGATTCCTTATCTAAGCCATTAACAATTCAAGACTTACAACTGCTCCTGATACTAATACATAAAACTCGGTAGGAGCCTCGTTGTGAAGAATGATATCCTCTTTGGGTGGAAAATATTCAGCTCTCATTTCTGTCACCTTTGGCATGGAACGGCGTGGCAGTTTAGTCGTAAGAAACATTGCACTCAGTAATGATTAATGTAAGGATAAAAAAGGACTAATGTAAGGATGCATACCAACTGCAACATGAAATCGTAAGAAGTACCCTGAAACAAGTAAACCTTTTCTACAGTCTGTAAGAAGAGATACTGAGCAACACTGGAACGTATAGCTTTTGGTAAGATAGCCATGGTTTCCTCTTGTTGAAGATTCTCCGTTCTAAACTTCAGCCTCATATGATCCATCATCTGGCCTCGCAACCTTGGTGGCAGACGGTTGCGTAATGCAAAGCTCGAAACTGCTTGGACAGAGTCCCTCTGCAAAAAAGTCAAAAATAAGCCAGAAAAACGCAAGAAGTGGCCAGTGTCAAGCCCTGGATCCTGAATTAATTATGATAGGAATCAAAAATACTAGTATGTGAGACTTGTCTTACAAAATTCCGGGTCCGTGCGGTCACATGCACGACTAAATTGGTCATGTTGCCGATGAGGTAGGCGGTTAATCCTAGATTGAAAAGCATGTAGAAAACTTCAAATGTCATTTCGCTTGAATTTTGAGCATGCAGATCGCCATAACCAACGGTTGTGAGGGTGGTAATTGACCAGTACATTGAGTAGACATATCTAGTCCAGATACTTGCATTCCTGAAATGTGGCAGGACTGCCCCAATCCATGTCTGACTTTCGTTAGAGTGTCTCTCTGCAAGCAAATAATAGAAACATCCAGCACAATGCACTGCCAATAGAGTAACCTGCAACCAAAAGCAAATTGAAGGTAGTCACAGAACCCCTATAAGTACCATCAAAATACAGGAAACACCCTGACATGGGGTGTCTTCCAAGCTGAAACACACGTTTCATGAGGTCCTAATGTTTGAAACACATTTCAGCCATCTAGCCATTTCTGAAACGACACGTTTCCCCTTTTTCAGCTGTTTCGGCCATTTCCCAAAACACACCTGCTGTTTTCCCTTGCAAACTAGATATTAAGTTTAGTTTAAGTAAGTAGCTCGTGTCCAAGCTTCTACTTTCTCTCTCATCTCCTCTTTTCTACTTTCCTCTCACACTTGATTCTCTCTCCATTTACTCTTCTCCTCCTCCCATTCCCTTGCTTGCATCGTCCTTGCTGACATGGCCTTTCCCCATTTCAGCCCCCTAAAAAATGCCATTTCCGTTTCCATGTTTCCCTTGATTATGGAACACAAGAGTTACTTTAAAGCTCCAAATTGGCTAGTCAAATTTGGTGTTAAATGATGGACTGATTTCAAAAAACCTTTCATGCTAGTGTAAGAAATGTTTCCTAAACCTTGTGAGCTAAACCATGAATAAGCTTCATGTGAAACATATATAAATGATAAACAGATGTGATCAGCAAAAGAAACTGTTCACAAAGTGAGTATCTTTACATTCAAACCATCAAGGAGTTGATAGTGGTATTGGCTACCACCATAATGACCTGTCACTTAAGGACCTTTACAAACATTTCCTTTACCCATCAGATGGGAGTGGATTGAATAGGGAAGAGCCCCCATGTCCATGAGAGGGATGGTCGGGTGAGATCTCCCCTTTTAACCGACAAAGGCTACGTATTTTTCAGACAGCTTTTAATGACGGGAGTAACGTTATTTGCAAACACCCGCACCCCCCCCCCCCCCCCCAAAAAAATGAGGATGTAAGAGGATACAATGTGCGGGCAAGAGAACACTCAGAAGCAGTAGGATCTTTCACAACACAAAACTTTTAAGCTCAAATTGCACGATACCAAAGATAGAGAAGAATATTGTATTATTGAAGTGATACAATAGATGGCAAAGCCCCCACACCTATGCACTCTTGTGAAGGGAGCTTTGATGGCTGATCTGAAACTGCTAAGACAGAGGTCGTATGCTAGTAGAAGCTAGGGAGCAAACTCACAGATGCCTAATGAACTCTGTGGCTAGCCATGTATCTATATAGGCCTTTATATGAGGGGCGGCCATGACATAACCACGTAGGTCCGCGGTCATAGTTGGTGCCACCGTCTGAGGTATAGACTCAACCCATAAAAATGAACTAGAGAGTGTGTTGATGGCCATATGGACTCATCTTGGACCCCATTTGAACCCCGCAATGTCAAGACACAGTGTCCAAGAGTAAAGTCTACATACTCCATGTGTGGACCATTATGAGATAACAATCCAGTGTAGCATGTAGCCTATTTGGCAATGTGCCCAATCAAATCCAAGCTGTCTCTAAACCATCTAACCTCCTAGACCACCTTCCCATGTGAATCAGGGATGCCGGACACCCAGACTGCTCAACCATGGCTACTCGTCATAATGGGGGGGCATACAAACACGAGCGAGCCAACGCCTGGACAATACAATATGAGGGTGGAGCATTGATATCCAACAGAGGAAGGAGCAAGTGAGATCTTCCCTTTTGACAGGTCGGAATTATGTCTTGGAACAGTCAAACTCAAGCAGCTTGTCATTGAACTTCATGGTTATGTTTATGCAAGGTTGGCAGGGGTAGCAAAGGCACTCCTTGCATCCACGTGAAAGCTATGGTGAGCAAGCTTGCTGATGAAAGAGAGGAAAAGAAGGCATGGTGGTAGTGCACCTGAAAATCACCCTCTTTTTTGGCTGTTAGCCCTAAAGGAGGGAGCTGCTTTTTTGTTGCTTATGTGTTTTAGAAGCCTCCAACCTTAAAGTGTTTAAGGGGGGTTAACCTTAAAACTGATGGGGAAGCAAGCAAAATCTCTACACTTGTGCTGCTGCACACAGATCTTGGCTTGTGAGCACAGTGATTGAGCCATTTTCAACTCAACCACATGCAAAGCTTATTTGGGTGTAGCCGCTTGAGCTGTCCGTGTTGTTTGTTGGATTGAAGGGCCCTGAGCTCCTTGCTTTGCAAAGTCTGCAGATCATTGCAAGCAAGTGAAAGCAATAGTGGGTGCAAGGCTTGCCAGGGAGCACTGCTTTGAAGTGCTTCTGAATGTCATGGGTGGGTTGCTCTCTGTTTGGCACCTAGGGGCTCTGCGCTGCAGAAAGAAAGTTACGTTGAAAGTCTTTAAAAGACCCAATGGGACTATGAGACCAAAAATGGTACAAGAGTTCCATGTGGTACTGGGCCATGGAAAAGACTAACAAAACTGAAAAATAACTCGTACAAAAAGATAGACGAGCTGTATGTCTATCTCATCATCATCATCCGCATGAGTATGGTGGGCATGTGAGTACATGTGATATCACCATCCTCATGCATCCAGAATATCTAGCATAGGTGATTCTATGACCGCTGAAAGACTCGCCTCAGTGGGGGAGTATCTCTGTATAACAGGAGAATCTCCCCAATCTGGAGCTGCGAGTGGAGGGCTGTTGTGGCCCGTGGACGTCCAGTGCGTTGTAGCTGATGGGCATGGTCCATGGTGAGTCCGGTGGACATGGGGGCTAGACCTCCAGGGTGGATTATTAGGATCTCGGGAAGTTTTAAAAGCGCCCGCCCTATAGTGTTTGCAAAGGTCTGGATTTTGTCCTTCTTTTATGTCTTGCAAAGATTCGTGCATGCCACAGTATGCAGTATATGCCTTCATTTTTCCCTTGCGTAATTTACTTCAATGCTAAGTGTTCACTTCCATGCGTTTACTTCAATGCATATTCACGAAAACAAGTTTAAGTTGCAGTATGAACCCTACAGCTGATAGTACGGGCCTATTAGGTTTTCAAAACCTTGCTGCATCCAACTGAAGAGTTTCAAACCCCGCTGCGTCCAAGCGTCCAACCCACTCTTCCATCTGCAGTAGAAAGAGAAGAGAGGAGATCGATAGAGCGAGGATTCAACTATCCTTGCTTTTCCATATGTAGAAGAGCCGAGCGATAGAGCCATCTCGCTATGAGAATGTCACTCAGAGCCCGTGTTTGTGTCCACCCCACCTTTGTAGCCCTAGACTGCAGTCTTCTATCCTTGCGCTCGTAATCGACGCCTCCTACACTGCACAGAGAGAGAAATGAAATGATATATTAACGTCTTCAGAAGGCCAAAATGACCTATGAGACCAAAAAGGTTACAACAATTGGTGGATCTGATACAATGTCTGTGTAAGAAAAGCTAAAAACAACTAACTGAAACTGAAATAACTATGAGGAAAAGTACGGTACTAGGAGCTCCTAATGGATAACATCTGGGAGGAAAACTCCAGCAACAAAGGTAAGCATCATACACATCACTATCCAAAGAAGTCTCTCATCGGTCGATGGCGGATATCCTCAATGTCCTCCATGGTGAGTACTCTGGCTGGACGTCTCCCATGCCGTGCTAGTATGGTCCTGATCCTCTATTGTAGTCTCCGCCGGTGTCGAGATGGGCCTCTCATCTTGGGGCGCCTGGACCGCCCCAGCTCTATAGCCCGATCAATCAGTGTATCTCTAGTGCGGCTATACTCTGGCGCTAGCTGCAATGCCTGCTGGCCTGACTGCTCAATCTCTGGTCGAAAGAAGTCTGTAATCTGCCTCTGTAGGTGTCTCTCCCTCTCTGATCCCCTCCCTCTCAAGAGACCCTCTCTATGTCTACGAAGCTCCAGCAAGTATAATCCGAGGCACCTCTGATCCTGGTATCTCATGACTCTAGAAAGTGGTACGAAAGAGAGAGAGAGAGAGAGAGAGAGAGAGAGAGAGAGAGAGAGAGAGAGAGTAAGTTTGGAAATACTTTTTGGTCATTTAAATAAAATTGTAAGTCTCGTTGTGATACATCAAAATTTTTTTCCAATGACACTTAAAAATGCTATATTTAATTAATTATTAGAATCGTTATTTATAGTTTGATCTAATATACTAACTTTTTAGGTGTAATTAAAGATCATTTGTTTTATGAAAAATATAAATATATATAATATTAATTGCAAATAGATTTTAGGCATTGAAATAAAATTGTAAGAGTGTCTTTGTGAGTGTAAAACCCCTTGAGGCCTTGTGTAGAAACTTCTTATAGGCTATTCCTGTGAAAGCTTCCCAAAGTCGCTTGGAACACATGCACTATATGGTCTTCCTAACCTTGGAGTGTTGGCAAAAAGGCCTCTCCAACCCACAGAAAGATTGGGCTCAACTATTGCACAGAGAAGCCTCTCAATTGTCGCTTCAAGCCTTCCCAAGATGGAGAGGACATGACCCAAGGGCAGACAGCTTAGAAAGCTTGGAACACTGCTTATGTATGGACTCTATCTGGTTCTCAATGTTTGTAAGGATTATATTCATCCTAGCCTTCTTTCATATGCATGCAAGATGTCCAACTTTAAGTGTGTATCCTCGGGGAGATGTGTGGAATCTTCAAAATCACTAATGGTTGTCCCGTGCTGAATAGAGAGAAATATTTAGACTCAATGAGGATGACCTAAACTGGCTCATTAGACTTTTCTATAGAATAGAAACCTTGTTGCCTTCATACAGATCAAGGGTGAGATACAGATCATAGCATTTGTTTGGAAAGGAAAAGACACTCTGCTTCCAATTCCTTAGTTTGGAGTGGTGGATCCCCTTCTGCATATTAAGCTCAGCTCAAAGTGGAATCTCCCCTGGGATATAAGACAATGGAAGTTTAGGTTTGACAATAATTGGTGAAGTATCATTCCCCCCAAAATTTCATGTCTTTTATGGTGGTTAATTCTTCACAAGGCACTCTGCACAAATTAGCCCCAGATGTAGGCAGAGGTTGAAACTATTCCTCATCTCTTCGTTACCTATCCAGAAAATAGGAAAACCCTATATTTTATCTCAACCATCATCTCACCTACCCACACGACTGTATTGAATTGGAAAGAAATTTTGCTAGACGAGGCAAAGGGAATGTCAAGGTTGTGGAATGTGATCAAACCTTCGTATCTTTGGATAATATGGCTAAATAGAAACTTATATGTGTTTCAAGGCAAGCAGATTGATTCTGTGCATGGACTAAGATGATTGTTGATTGTGTAGATGAGAGTTGCTCTCAAGAAAACACAAGGGCCAAATTATTGGCTAAGATTGAAGACCTAGAAGCTTTTCAAGTGGAGACCATGGACATTGACCTAGCAAACCTAACAAATGAATCTGTTGCAATAGAGAAGATTAAAAAAAAACAGAGAAACGATAACCTCAAAGAGAGTGAACTGATTAAGTGCCTTAGATGTTTGAGCTTAAGCCTTATAAATTTATGTTTGAGCTTAAGTTAAGATTCTTGCATAAGAAGCTTCATGTGACCTCTCTCTTTTAATATAAAATTTCAGCTTTTTCAACCAAAAAAAATAAATCATAGGAGTGTCTTTGTGAGAGAGAGCATTTTTTTAAATTGAAACCTATATGTATTATATTTCATTAATGATCAAAATAGCTTTTCATATTTTGCTCATTACATGTTGCCTTTTTAGGTGTAATTAAAATAAACATATTGACTTTTTAAGTGTAACTAAAGTTTATTTCTATTATAAAAATGTTATAAAGATCTAAAATACTAATTGTAAATATAATGTACGAACGTTATTTTAGTCATATAATTGTTAGTTTTTAATTTCCATAGTTATGAAATGTGTAAATAAAAAATAGTTTAATTTCTTGCATTTTAATTTCGTATAGATTTTTGAAGTTATTTAAGAGTAGCAGCTTTAAATTTTTTAATATTTAAACTAAATAGTGTTTGAGTATATAGAATAAATTCATTTATGAATAGTATACTTGCACGTAACCATAGTTATCATAAACTGTCGAAACCAAAAAGCAAGACGCCCATTTGCATGGACGAGCGCTGCTTGTTTCTGATTGTGCATGGTTGGAGAAAGGAAAGGCTCAATAAGGGAATTTTCGTTGATCTACGAAATATTTTTAAATAAAATCTCCCTTTAATGTCAACATGGAGCTCTTCTGTTTTGTGCATTAAAGTAAGCATGGGGTTGTTGCATTCATGGAGATAAACGACGGTAGCTTGGCACAGTTTTGGTTCGCTTTCAGAGCTGCTTCAAAGACGATCAATGTTTATCATATATATATATATATATATATATGATAAACGGGGCCTTGTCACTAAATGGCACAGGGTCCTCCAAGAGAGATCTATGGCTACAATTAGGCGTCGCGATCGGGAACGACGTTGCACCGTCTGATATAAAAGTGAACTAAGAGTGAACTAGAGGAACAAACTCGCAGTGAACTAGGAGTGAACTAGCGGTGAACAAGGGGATTGGAAGATTGGTTTTTAACAAGAATTAAGAAAGATTTTGCGCTCATAACTAGCTAGAAAGTATAGCATCGTGGTTAGATGTTTCACTTCCAAAATGCAGATAGTGAGTTCAAATCCTCTTTTGCACTTTCTCTCAAAAATTTCTAAGTCTCAAACCCGTCCCCCTCCCTCCCAGTTCAATCCTAATTCACCCCTAGTTCACCTGCAAGATCGCTTCCCATAGTTCACTTTCCGATCGTTGCTTTGCGTGATAACGGCGCCTATTTGTAGCCATAGATCCCTCCTAGAGGGAATCTTATAAACCCCGTGCCATTTATTGACTAGGGTAGCTTGGCACAATTTTGGCATAGTTTTGGCGTTATTACAAAGCTCAGTTTAACTATGGCGTGAGAAATAAAATTTCACTGATGAGTGGTCTGCCGTGATCATCGAATTATTCTTGATGCTTACCCTAGCTGGTCCTTACCGTTATATTAACATGCTAAGCTTTTTTTTCTATTTTGGCACGCTCGTCCTTCCTTCTTGAGGTTGTTTCCTGGTGAGAATAAGGTCCATTACCATATGACACTTATTTTATGGGGCCTCTAACCGGTGGGCAAGGGGAGACTAATCTCCCCTATTTTCAGGATTTTGTGCACTTTTTGCTTAGAAACACGTGGCACCCATAGTATGTAAACCGCGTAAACAACTTTGAGCGGGGGTTCATGTGCCTGACGTTAGTACAAGCGGTAATAGCAGGGCACATGTGATGGGGGCGTTGGGATTGCACACTTGACTATTAATGTAATTGAACACTAATGATGACCACATCCAAATTCTATGCACAGTGACACCACACAACCACGTGGGGACTGGGGAGTTATGTATTATCGAGTGCATTTAAACAAGTACAAGCTTTGTGGGCCTCTTGTCTCCCTGACTGGAGATGGGCAGCAAGTACAAGGCCGGTAAATGGACCCATATAGTAGGTACAACACATACGGGTGCTGTTACAGGAGGCACAAAGGCTGGAGCAGCAGGTACAGGGTGGTTGCCAAAGACTGGAGCAGCAGGTACAGGGTAATGGCCAACAGCATTAAATGCTGTACGGAGTGGTACGATAGAAGCGTACGGAGGGAGCAGTATAGGAAAACAGGGAACTCTTTGAACATCCATAACCTTAGGGTAGGGACCTCTTTTAACATTTGTAACCTTAGGCTGGTACATGCACGGAAGCTCTGTGTTTTCTTTAAGCCCTAACCACTGAGATAGGAACATCTTGATGCAAAACACAAATAGAGAGAGAGATAGCTGTGTATTCAGTATATTCATATGGTACAAAAAGATGTACAGAATCCAGATTCTGTGGCCTTCCGCCTTCCGAAAGGGGTAACCTAAGACCTAAGGGACTGACTCTTGACCTGCCCCAAAGTGGGGGGGTAGATGATCACAATGAACACCAGCATTGCCTTTTATAGGCTATTGGATGACATAATCAACTGGCCAACCTGCTGTCGGCCAGTTCCATGGACATCAACTAATAAATATGCTGCCGACCTGAGGTATTTCACCCCCTACACCTGGCCGACTGTATATTGGTCCATATGGATGCCTTCCCAGTGCTTGGCAAAGCTGATCCTACTCTAATCCTACTGTTTATCTGCTGCCTAATCAGGGATTAGACTAGCCATGTCCATGTGTGAACATGACTTCCCCTCCTGTTAAACTTGATGATAGGGTTCCAACCTTTGACCTTGGATGACTTTCATCATCCCTTTGTCTCCTCTTGGACTCCTCCCAAATCTGTCATCCTTCCTTCGTGGCAACCTTTTCACTTAAAACCTTGCCAAACTCTGATTCCACTCCAAATCTGATTTTGAGATTTGTCCATTGTTCCACTTTGTCCCCTTGCCTTCATGCCATGTCCTTGAACACTTTTCTAGTTTCCTTCCCGAGGATTGATCCTGACATCTTTGCTCCACTCCTTGGATGATCATCATCCCTTGGAACCATTTTCCTGAAAGCCTTTCTTGGTATGCCTCAAATGGCATCTGACCCTCACGGCTGCCATTCCCTTGGGTTTTGCTGCCACCACGGACCAGACCCATGGGATTTCTACCTTGGCTATGTTACTCTCCTTGGACCTATGCACCTTCCCTGGACACTTTCAGCACTAAGCCTTGCAGAGCCTGATATTAATACAATGTTGCATGGTCACCACACCACCAAAAGATCAAGACACGGGCGATGGTTTCATCCATGCGCGATGTAGTAAGGGTGGGTGAGACATGAGCAACAACATATCTGAAAATCACCCTGAAGCTCTAATACCATTATTACATGCGCAGAACCTCTGTGTCTTCTTTCAGCCCTAAACACTGAGATAGGAACATCCTGATGCAAACCGCAAATATATATATATATATATATATATATATATATATATAGAGAGAGAGAGAGAGAGAGAGAGAGAGAGAGAGAAAGTCATATTAACGTCCACGGAATGCCTTGAAGGCATATGGGACCAAAAAACGGTACCTCACAGTCATTACAATGCACTTCGGGGTGCACTTAGGCACAAGCAAAAGATTAATGAAAACCCTAGGATGATGAACAACTATCTGTGATACAAAAATGCCGATGGCACATTAGAATGCTAGTCAATTGGGTTTAGGCTTATGGAAGTCCTCGATTATTGCCCTTCCGTCGCGATAGACTGACCACTTTCCAGCTTGGCGGGCTGCTCGGACTTTGGCGAGTTCTGCACTTTTGTTTTTAAGCTGTAGGGGAGTGAGTTCATCAGCTAACCAGAGCCTAGTGCCCTGTAATGAGTATATTAATGTCTACGAAAGACCCCAAGGGCCTATGAGACCAAAAGTAATACAATGGTTCCATGGATATTCTGAGCCATGGAAAACTGAAAGAAAAAGTAAAATGAACACTTGTGACAGTACTTGTGATCACCATATGATCCTATGTAGAGTGAGATATGCTGTGATCAGCTAATGACGATACCCGCCTCGGCCAGAACCGATCTGATGGTGAGAGAGAGAGAGAGAGAGAGAGAGAGAGAGAGAGAGAGAGAGAGAGAGCTGTGTATTCAGTATATTCATATGGTACAAAAAGGTGTACAGATTCTGTGGCCTTTGGCCTTCCAAAAGGGGTAACCTAAGACCTAAGGGACTGACTCTTGACTTGCCCCAAAGTGGGTGGTAGATGATTAATGAACACCACTTTTATAGACTATTTGATGACATAATCAACTGGCCAACCGACTGGCCAATTCCATGGACATCAACGAATAAATATGCTGCTGACCTGAGGTATTCCACCCCATATGCCTGGCCGACTAGGTCATGGTCCATATAGATGCCTTCCAGTGCCTGGCAAAGATGCTCCTGCTCTAATCCTACTCTTTTATCTGCTGCCAAATCACGAATTAGCCTTGGAAGACCAGACGTGTCCATGTGTGCACATGACATAGGCTAAGGTTTTTGGGCAAGTATTGCAACGTTAATGAGCAAGTTTGGTGGAAATTTCCTCTTCTCTAGACTCCTCCGAATGCCAAAATAAAGATGATGTCCAGACTCCAGCCCACATTGATAAAAAAGGTCCAAAAACATTAATGAGTGTGAAACTCGTCAATAGTGTCCATTTAGAGTTTGTCCAACCTCTTTATATAAGTGTGAACCTCTGTAAAAACCGAGGTGCCCAAGTAGTAACTTGTCCACCTACTATTAAAGGTGATGTGAACACACCATTGAATGTTCACATTTTAGCCTGTGTTCATACGTAAGTTTCGGGGCTTGTTAGAAGTGCTTCATGCGAGAACAAGTCCATCTTCTTGACCAAGATCCTTTTCTAGGCACCATGACCAAGTTATGGGTGCCATGGTTCCTTTATTGGATAAATCTCCCATTCCCAAAACTTGTACTTTCTTTGTGTTCTGGGAATCTTGGCTGGTGATAACATTTGTCAACTTGGGTGTCAAAATTTAAAAAAAACAATCTACAACCTCCAAGCTCTCTCATTGCTGGTTCTTTGCTGAAGTATAGTTGCTTTATGTTTGAGAAATGGAAGAGTTAAATCCTTTGATATATAAAGCATGCAAAAATAATGTATTACTTTAACACATGACACATGTTCAATGATACATGGCACGTGGAATATGATATACATGATATGTAAATGATAACACATGCGATCATATGAGAGACCCATTCCTTCTTTTAAGAGAGAGCACACCAACTCTCACCCACACTCACATGTTATTTTTTTGTTTCAGACAAAACAAGCACCAATATTACCTAAGTTCTCATACCTTGCCTTGCATGGGTCTAGTTCTTTTCTGAAAATTTTGCGGATGGATGCTTGAAAATAGATATTAAAGTTTCATGACATCCACACAAAAAGCATGCATGCTTGTGGCAGGGATACAGATGCATGCAAGCAAATTCAAAGACTAAAGACAGATTAAAGAAGTCTTGAAATATCCTTGTTGATGGAACTTACACAAAGTAGTTTCAAGCAACGAATCCAAAAATAGCTGAAGCGCACATCTTTTTCAAGCCTGTAACAAAAATCAAAGGTTGACGAATTGTACCAATCTGCAATTATGACTTAATGATCCTTCAATAGGTTTTCAATTATGAAGGTTTTTATCACTTTTTGCTGCATGATCAAAACTCACACATCTGTTCGTGTAGGTAAAATTGACCAGTAATCAAATTATGAATAAAGATGTCCTTCGTGTTTTTGTTTTCGTATGGAAAATGACATAGCTACCATCCGATTTCATTCAATGTGTGTGTGTGTGTGGGGGGGGGGGGGGCACGCGCACGTGCGTTTTTACATTATGTATGTATGTATATTATTTATGCATGTATACATGCATGCTGTATGTATGTATGTGTGTGCACGATGTATGTACATATATACAAATGTATGCATGTATGTATGTATGTATATGTAAGTATCTTCACCTATCTGCATTTCAAAGCTTTCATTTTCAAACTGAAAAACAAGATGATGTTTCACAAAAACATTATAGAGCTCACCTGGCAAACAAATTACTGACACGTCGAAGCCTCCAAAGGCGTAGCATATTTAGCAGACCATAGGTTAGTCCTTTCCCAAGCTTTCCATTCACAATAAGTGCAAGGACTTGGAAGGGAATCGTGGAGGCAACATCCAGCACCAGCCATGTTGACATATACCTGATTTCAAGTTCCCATAAAACATAGGAGAAATTTGAACATCTAAAACCCTGACAGTGCTCGCATGTATACACTTTACATATTAAAAGAACCTTACAAGACACATAAAGCTTTTTCTTGCTGTAAAGGGCAGCCACACCATTAGATGGCACACGAACAAGTAACACTACCAAGGGAGAGCTCAAAGCTTTTACATGGACTCTTCTTGCCAGCGTAAAGCCTTATTGTAGAGCTGCTAGTGCTGTGATTGTGTTAAGGTGTTAATAAAGATAGAAGTACAATGGAAGACAAGAAAACACAAAGCACACACTAGAAACCCCTAATCTTTGTATTACGTACAATGAATGAAATACAACTCAATGTTTTTCAAGGTGATCAAACTGCCAGTCTCCAATAGATCTCATCCCAAGTTGCAGTAGACGGAGTTGTCCTTATGCAAAACGCTAGCTGTAGATCCATACTCCAGCTTTCCAAGCCCTGGTTCTCTAGCATGCTGAAGCTACTTGAGATGGAAATTATTTGATGATCTAATGTCACGTGCACCCATGCACAGTGGTACACGGTAACAAACTGGCTCATCGACAATGCAAGAACATGTCCAGAAGTAGTACCTTTTTTAGGATATTTTGTCGTATGTCGTGACCCCTTTTGTCGTACAAAAGTAGTACCTAGGCTATGTGATCGGTTCCAATGGAATTCGCCTTGACCCTGAGAAAATAAAGGCAATCCTCGATTGGGACGTCTGAAGACAGCCCAAGAGATATGATCCTTCATGGGCCTATGCCAAGCATATAGCTCACATATGGATCGATTTTATAACCTTGCAGCCCCATTGACAGATTTTCTCAAGGGAGTGAAAACAAGAAGACAAAAGGTTTCAGTAACAGGTAAGGCTTTAGAGGCGTTCTTTGCTCTGCAAAAGGCGGCTTCAGAAGCCTCAATTCTCAAACTCGCATCACTGATCCCTTCGAGGTGATCACAAATGCTAGTAATCTCACCATTGGAGCAGTATTGCAACAAGAAGAAAGACCCATGGCGTATTACAACAAGAAGTTGAATGATACAGAAAAAAATTATTCTGTCGATGACAAAGAGTTGCTAGGGGTTATCACAGCCTTGAAACAGTGGAAACCTTTTCTTTATGAAAGGGAATTTACTGTAAAGACACACCACCAGGCCTTGAAGTGGTTACACAATATGCCAAGTGCCCAATGGAGCAATAAGCAACACCGGTGGAGTCAGTTGTTCCAACAGTTTGGCAGAATGATCAAGTATGTACCGGGTAAACACAACCATGTAACCGATGCTCTTAGTCAAAAAAGTAGTATTCAGACAATACAGGAGTCCACTGTGTTGGAGATACACGGAAAAGACTTAGATAGTATGAAGACAGTATGGAGATTATCAAGAATTTGGAACTCCTTACAGTATGACCCTTTATTCAGAACCAGGTCATTAAACCATTCAAGACGGTTGGCTCTTTTACAAGGATTGATTATGTGTTCTTAGGGAGAAGAGACCAGCACTCCTCCATGATGCCCATGATTCACTCGTTGGTGGTCGTCTCACGGGATCAATAGTACTTTGGAGAACAGGCATTATCTTCTTTCTGTACCATATAATACATTGAACACATAGCTCCTCTCTCTCTCTCTCTCTCATCATCATTAAAGTTTGCATCATTGTTCTTAATCAAGCTTAGGGCTGAGTGTCATTAAAGTTTGCATCATTGTTCTTAATCAAGTTAGGGCTAAGTATCATTAAAGTTTGCATTATTGTTCTTAATCAAGCTTAGGGCTGAGTATCAAGTAGGCAAGGCTTCCGCGCATGCAACAATCAAAGTGCCAAGAGAGGGCTATCCGAGGTGGCAGGTTATACATGGAAATCAGCCTTCTAGAGGGGTGCCTGGTTCAAGAGTAGGGGCATGCTTGTTTCAACCTCTGTTGCATACGCAGAAGCCTTGCTTACTTGATCCTCAGCCCTAAGCCTGATGAAGAACAATGATGCAAACTTTATTGATGATTAGAGAGAGAGAAAAGAGAGGAGAGATGAGCTATGTGTTCAATGTATTATATGGTACAACTTCTGAGGCCTTTGGCCTGACCAAACGGTTTAGTTGAAACCTTCTACTTACTACCTATGACCTGATCCCAAAGGGGGATTAGATGATATATACAAATGAGAGCTTGGCTATTTATAGGGAGAAGAGGAAAATTCGTAATCCAGTCAGTTTTACCTTTTCAGCCCACAAAACCTCGTCCAAAAAGTGATCTTTTGTGTCCAAATTGTGTCCAAAAGGTGTCCCATATATGGGTGTATGTCTTGGGCACTTCATGTAACATGCAGAAGCTTCAGGGGAGATCGGTAACTCCAATGCTCAGAAATCAGCACACTTTTCGCAACGGAATTAACGCACAAGCTGAATGAAGATGTGCAAAAAATAGAGAGAAAGAGGGAGAGAGGAGAGGACACAGTATTGGGTCCCAAATACCCTCTGTAGGGCCCCCACCACGAATGGTGTATTTGCTTTATTAGAATGATGTAAATCTGAAAAGAAAATACAGAAATCTTGACCTTTCTTGGCTGAAATAACTCTGTACTTGACCTGCAGTCCTTCACCCCTTTGCGTTAGCACTCCTTGGCTGTCCTGGCCCTTGATTGCCTTAGCACTTGGTGAATTATGAGATAACACAAAGGGATTGTGGGCTCACTATTTATACTACTCCATAAAAGCAATCGGCCAGCATTATATCCAGTCGGCCAGTCGGCCAGCATTATATCCAGTCGGCCAGTATAGTTTTTGTCCCACGATTGTAAATCAGCATTAAATGCTGAATAATTCAGATAAAAAGCTACGCTTTTCTCCATGGCTAGCTGGGCATCATGCGCTTGAATCTATAGGGGTTGGAACTTGGGTACTGAATATAGGCTGCTTTGGGGATTGGGCAGCCTGTATGGGCTGCCCCAAACTTGCCCTCAAGTCTTGGTATTGGAAGATCCTGTCACACAAATGCTCACACCGTCTTCTGTATCATGAGTTTCGTGAGTTTAGCAATCCACTTTAATACTTCAAACTTTAAAGAGATGAGATAGAGATATGAGAACTGTACACCAGATTGGGTCCCGAATTACCCACTGAAGGCCGATAACGAGATAGTATTTGCTTTATTTCTTTAGAGAGAATGACTGTGGACTGTAGATAAGCCAAACGCAAGATCTCAGAGGATCGGAAGCCTGGCTGAACTTTACACGGCTGTAGAAACACCTCGATGAACTGATCTCGAGCCTATGCACTCTTCCCAAGGGCATGAGGAAGGGCTACACACCTGAGGCTGAGAAAAGAAGGCGGTGGACTGTTCTAAGCTATGTTAGAATGCTGTAAATGCTTATGAATGCTATGTTACCTTCACCAGATGATTGGTGTATGCCTGGATGGTGCACTGAATGCTGGATACTGATGTAGACTCATGAATCTAGGCTGAAACTGCTGGAAAACTGCAAACGCAGGGCTGTAGACATGATTACTGGTGTAGAGCTGTTGCTGGACTGAAACGCAGACTGTAGGAGCTGCTGCTGGACAGAAACGCAGACTATAGGGGCTGCTGTGCACAGGCCGGCTGTTGGATATGCAGAAAACGCAGGTCTTCTTGCTGATTCACGCCTGTAGATGTACTGTTTGGCTGCGTTGAAGAACTGTGGGCTGCTGTATTGCTTGCGTTGGAGAACCAGGGCTGGCTGAAGCAAACTCAAGCACTCCAAGGGCTGGATGAGACTAGTCTAGTGCTGAAGGCAAGGGTACTCCTAGGGCTGAGGAGGAAAGCTCTTAGCACACTGAAGACTGAATGAGAAACTAAGCCCTATGCAAGCCTTACACTAACTAGAGGCTGGCCAAGTTGGCTGGTCATTTATTTAATAAAGTTTATATTTATAAATGACAATAAATGCTAAATAAATACTAGAAAATATGGAAAAAATACCAGATAAATCCTAGTAAATTACCTAAGGCTTTTGGGATGTTCTAAATGATGCACAGGCATATGAATGCATATTATGCAGGATGCAGAGTGCTTTCTGATGCAAACCCTAAGGCTTCTACTGACTCTACATGCATGAATGATTCTCTCCAAGTGGGTTAAGGGACTTGACTGACAGACTGACCCGCTAAGGCTGAGGAATGACCTACGTAGCTCGTACCTAACTTATCCTGGACTGAGGATGTACAATGGGGTCACGGCGTACGACAAATATCATCGTACTGGGTTCTAATAATGTACAAATGTTGCACTGCTGATGATGAGCCAGTTTGTCACCATGCACTGAGTGCAGAGTGCATGTGACAGTTTGGATGTATATCATCACACAATGTGCGCCTTTCGTGACTGCTCGCTTAGCCTGCAAGTGGCTTATGAGCGGAAAGTTCGGAATTCCTAGCTCACACTTAATGGTCACTGGGGCGTTTGACACATTCCGATTGATCTGGAACGTGTGCTTGTCCCACTTGACATCAGGAAGAACCTTGTGAAACCACTAAATGCCCAAAATTATGTCTGCTCCTACAAGAGAGGCAACCATAAAATCAAGCACAAATTCTATGCCCTGAATAACTAATTTAGCACCTAGAGCTTCATACTTGACGCTCGTTGTCATGCCTGTGTTAAAACCCTCAACCTGTTTGTCCACCGAAGTCAGGACGAAACAGGCACGCCTAGCGGCCTGTTCCGTGACCACATCCTCCGTGCTGCCGCGCTATCAAACAAGACAACGACTCTCTGGCCAACTATGTAGCCAAAGGACTTGAGCAATTCGTTGCGCTCATACTCTTGGTCATGGGCGCTCTTCTGCTTATCTTCGAGCTCCCGGCTAATAATTGCTCCAACTGAAGCACCGGGATTTGAAGAACTAGAGGCAGCCACTAGGGTCTGTGTGGAAGCTGAGCTCACCATGGAAGTTGTGGAAGCAGCGGCAGCGGGCTTTCGAGGCTTCTTAGGACACTCCGAGAAGTATGTCCTTTTGTCTGACATAAGAAACTGTCAAATCCCCACAGATCTCCTCGTGATCGTTCTTGGTTCGAGACTCGAAACCTGCAAACAAACGAACAAACAAACAACAAGGGGATGCAAGCTTGACTCACCTCCCAACCATGACAGCCGTGGGCGAGCCCACAGTCTTGGCTGTCCCCACCGAGCCACAAGCTGAGCTAACTAGGATGACGTACCGACCAATCTCCTCCTCGCGACGTCCCATACCGCCACGAAGCTGCCCTCGCGGGCCTTGAGATTGCTACCGGCCTCGGCTGCATAAAGCAGGTGCACGTTTGCACTAGATCCAGGCTCCAAGACCATAGAGCTCTCACAAACTCACGAGACTCTATATATCCCAATAACTAACCTTGGCCACCCTTTTATAGGCTCTTGGCCGGTCATCGGGCGACCACACTTGGACGCCCGCCCGTCCATACTTGGGTGCCCGTCCGTTAGTATTTTCCTAACTCAGCTCGTCAATCTGCCTGCCTAGTTCCAAGCTTCTCCAAGCCTCGAAACTAGTCTTGCGTGCGTGTAGCACACGGTAGATACACACTGTGCACATGACATACTCTCCTTCCTCTAAGAGCTCACTCCTGAGCTCACTAAAAAGCCAGGGCAATCTCTCTGAAGAGTAGTCAATGTCTCCCATGTAGCGTCCTCCTCAACACGATTCTTCCACTTGATCTTGTATTCCGTGATCAGCGTATTACGCAATCTTCGTTCACGAAATCCAAGAATCTTTTCAGGTTCGTGCAGAACAAATGTCATGTCCTCGACATCTATAATTTCTTGGGGAGTAACTAACTGATCTGCTCCACCCAGTACTTCCTTAAGTCTACTGACATGAAATACAGGATGAACTTTCACATGAGAAGGCAAATCCAATTCATATGCAACTGAACCAATCCGTCGTGTAACATGAAATGGTCCACAGTATCTAGGGGATAATTTTGGAGATCGACCTGTCCGTAAAGTGTCGGAATCTTTCGGAACTCGCAAATACACCATCGTTCCTTCAGAGAACTCTCTCGGTGAACGATGTCTATTAGAATAAAACCTGTCTCGATCTTGAGCACTTCTAATAGATTCCTTTGCAACTTGTAACATTTCCTGCATATCTTGCAAAAAATTACGTGCTGCATCATGCTGAAGTCCTGAGAATCCTACTGTAACAGGTGATCAAGGTTGAAAACCATACATAAGCATGAAAGGACTAAAACCTGTACTCGTGCTTAGTACTGTTATATGCAAATTCTAACATAGGAAGATAATCCTCCCATGAACTCTGTCTTTTGGATACATATGCGCGAAGCATATCCTCCAAAATCTGATTCACTCTTTCAATCTGGCCATCAGATTGAGGATGATCAGAGGAACTCAAATTCAAAGTTGTTTCCAACTTCTCAAAAACAAGTTTCCAAAAATCACTCGTAAACTTAGAGTCCCTATCACTGACTATGTCCTGCGGGGTAACCTGTACGGTCTAAACAATTGCTCGATAAACTGCCGTGCTAATTGCGTAGCTGTAATAGTCTTCCAGGTCGATAAAAATCGAGCCATTTTTGTCAAGCGATCTACCACAACCCAAATAGAATCGTGGCCTCGATGTGTTCTTGGCAATCTGGTAATAAAATCCATGGAAATACTTTCCCATTTATTACCTAGGATTTGCAAAGGATGCAACAACCCTACCTGTCTAAAGCGTTCAGCTTTATTTGCCTGACAAATCTAACACTTGAGAACATAATCTTCTACATATCCTTTCATCTTTGGCCAATAAAAAGAGTGTTTCACTAATGATAGTGTCCTGTGTACCCCAGGGTGTCCAGCAGAAGGGGGCGTCGTGACACTCCTTAAGAATCTTGGACCTAATGTCCGGGATCTGTGGCATACAAATTTTGTCATTACGGAATAGTAAACCATTCCGAATCATCCACTGGCCTCCTACAGCCTAAATAGTAGACTACTCAATCATTAAGTCTTGGTCAATCAATGAGCTCCCGTCCTGGATCTTCTGCCAAAATGGACCAAAATAACTATCAATCCTGCAAAGCCCTCTCAATGACTGAAATAAGTCAGTAGAAATCTCGGTGAACGACAAAGTACTCACCTCTCTAATCCGACTAAGCGCATCTGCAATATTATTCATGAACCCTTTCCGATAACGGATCTCAAAATCAAAATCTTGCATTAACTCCGCCCAACGAGCTTTCCTTCCTCTCAAATCATCCGCATCACACACATACTTGATTGACTGATGATCAGTCAATACCACAAACTTGGAGCCATATAAATAATGTCTCCAAACCTTGAGAGCATGAATCACAGCATAAAGCTCCTTCTCAAGGGTTGGCCAACGAGATTGAGTGTCGTCTAGCTTTTTACTTTCAAAAGCAACCGGTCTATCATCTTGAAATAAAGCAACCCCGATAGCATAGTCACTGGCATCAGTTTCAAGAACATAAGGCCGACTAGGATCGGGTAATGCTAAGATAGGTGCTTCCTTGACTTCATCTTTCAAAAGTCTGAAGGCCATACCCAAATCGTTATTCCAAGTGATAGGCTGATTTGACTTACGTCCACGACCTTTCAATAAGTCGGTCATCGGTAGTGTGAGCTGAGAGTACTCCCGTACAGATTTCCAAAGAAAAACTACAAAACCGAGAAAAGAACGAAGTTGTTTCACTGTTCGCGATATAGGCCAGTCCAAAACCTTCTGAACTCGGTCATAGTCAATGCTCAATCCATCTCTAGTGATCTTGTGTCCCAAGTAAATGATGTCGGTCATAAAGAACTCACATTTACTTAACTTAGCATATAGTCGATTCTGTCTTAAAATAGATAAGACAATCGTGAGGTGTCTGACATGATCCTCAAGAGTACGACTATAAATCAAAATATCATCCAAGAACACCACCACAAATTTCCCCAAATGTTCACGAAAAAGATCGTTCATCATTTGCTGAAAAGTGACTGGAGCATTGGTTAACCCAAAAAGTAATACGAGAAACTCGTAATGGCCATACCTGGTCCGAAAGGCGGTTCTTTCGACATGCCTTTCATGAATACGTATCTGGTGATAGCCAGTACGTAAATCTATCTTTGTGAAATATTTCGCTCCTGCTAACCGGTCAATCAGGTCATCTGATCCA
This sequence comes from Cibotium barometz, assembly GCF_041138505.1. Classification (NCBI taxonomy): domain Eukaryota; kingdom Viridiplantae; phylum Streptophyta; class Polypodiopsida; order Cyatheales; family Cibotiaceae; genus Cibotium; species Cibotium barometz. Next base: position 47,659,203 of record NC_141070.1, on the reverse strand, counting down.
GGGAGAGGATAACGGTTCTTAATGGTCAGCTTGTTCAATATCTTGTAATCTGTACACATTCGCCAGGTGTTGTCCTTCTTTCTCCTAAGCAACACAGGTGCACCCCAAGGTGATTTGGACGGATCTGGCCCATCCTCAAAAAATCTTCGAGTTGTTTAGGCAACTCATCTTCCTCAGCTTGGCTCATCCTATAAGGTGGAATACTCACAGGATGAGCACCAGGGATCAAGTCAATACGATGATCTACTGCCCGTTTAGGTGGTAAACCCGATGGCAGTTCCTTAGGAAATACGTCTTGAAACGAATCAAGTATCTTCTGTAATTCTTTGCTTTCAAACACACTTAATTCATTTACATCCATGGAAGGGATGAGAAAAGAAGAAAGTGGAATCAATACACAATGGAAAGCGGTATACAAAGAAGAATCCATTATATTTCCAAAATCAATTGTATTTACAAGAGGTCCTTGAGAGGGATGAATACAATCACCTAAAATACTATACTTGGTGTCCCTATGCTGAAAAGAAAAAATATGACTAGACCAATCTATCTGGACTTCAAGAGTCTTAAACCACTCAATCCCTAATAACAAGTCTACATTTTCTAGATGCATGACATAGCATTCCAGAGTATCTTTGTAGTCCTGAATCTGGATTGGAATCATCTCCACCTTGCGATCCCAAACTTGCCTTCCCATAGGTATACGTACCTCATAGGTATGGTCGCTGAGTATCATATCAAGACTCAATTTCTGCACAAGTTTGTAGTTAAAAAAGTTATGTGAACTGTGAATGGGAGAGAGAATTAGGGTTAGAGAGTCATGTGGGAGACATACACAGAGAGAAGAGAGAGAGTTGTGGGGATAAGTCAACTCATGGAGATGAGTGTGTGACTCCCCTATCACACATGTATATTGCACTAGTACACATAGTGCACTTAGTACATTAAAAGTACTAAGTGTACTATGTACTATAACTTATGGGGTTGTACACACTACAAGGGTGGGCATAATGCCTTTACCCCACTTAAAGGCAAAGTGCCCTTAAATGAAGGAAAAGAAAAATCAGCATGTACATGATAATATACAAGGCCATATCAAGGCTGAAACTGACCTCATCCAATGTCCATCAAGTGTCTGCAATGAGCAAACCGCTCCGGAGGCAAACTCTTTGTCAACAGATCAGCCGGGTTGTCATCCGTATGAATCTTAACAAGCTGAATTTGCTTGTTCTCTATCACCTCTCTGATGAAGTGATACTTCACATCCACATGCTTTGTCTTTGCATGAAAGACAGGGTTCTTTGCCAACTGGATGGCACTCTGACTGTCACAATGCAACAATGGAATATCCCCTATATAACCCAAATCAACCACTAACCGAGATAGCCATAATGTCTCCTTGCAAGCCTTCGTGGCTGCAATATACTCGGCCTCTGTAGTAGATAAGGCAGTTCTGCATCCTGGATATCCATGACACAGCACCTCCTGTGAATGTAAACACATAACCGGTAGTAGACTTCCGGTTATCTGGATGACCGGCATAATCCGAATCCGTGTAACCATGCACTAATGCATCCTGTTTGCCAAAGCAAATGCACATATCCTGTGTGCTCTTCAGGTATCTCATGACACTTTTCATTGCTTCCCAATGCTTCTTGCCAGGGTTGGCCATGTATCTAGAAACCACTCCCACTGCAAATGCAATGTCCGGCCTAGTAGCAACCATGGCATACATGAGACTGCCACAAGCTGAAGCATACGGAATCTTGGCCATATCAGCCCTACCACTATCTGACTGTGGGCTGTCCATAGCACTGAGTTTCACATATGGAGGCAAAGGAGTACTAGTTTTCTTCCCCCCGTCCATATTGAACCTCTGCAAGGCTTTGCCAATGTATTCCTTCTGAGACAAATACAACACATGCTGATTTTTGTCCCGAAGTATCCGCATACCCAAAATGTGATTTGCATCACCCAAATCCTTCATATCAAAGGTTTGATGCAGCCTCTTCTTCAAGGCATCCATCTCTTTACGAGATTTCTCGGCAATCAATATATCATCAACATACAAGATGAGGATCAATAGACTGCCATCCAAAGCTTTCTTGGTGTATAAGCAATGATCTATGTCACTTCTCCTGAAATTCTGGGATTTCATGAATGTATCAAATTTATGATACCATTCCCTTGGTGCCTGTTTGAGCCCATAAAGACTCTTTTTCAGCTTGCATACAAGCTTCTCCTTTCCACTCACTGCATAACCCTCTGGCTGTTGCATATATATCTCCTCATGGAGATCACCGTGAAGAAAAGCAGTCTTCACATCCATCTGAATCAAGTCCAGATCATCATGTGCAACCAAAGCTAACACAGCTCTAAGTGTGGTCATTTTGACCACTGGAGAGAAGATCTCATCAAAGTCCACACCATATTCTTGCTTGAAGCCCTTAGCCACTAACCTGGCTTTGTATCTTGGCTTTGCATCAGGTGTAACTTTGAGCCTGTAAACCCATTTGCATGGCAAAACCTTCGTGCCTGTAGGCAAATGCACCAACTTCCATGTTCCATTTTTATGCAGAGAATCCATCTCTGACTTCATGGCACGCTCCCAAAGAGCCTTGTCTGCCCTCTGTAAAGCCTCCTTATAACATGAGGGCTCCCCACAGTCAGTGAGCATCAAGTAGTCAACCCCTGGAACAAACCTGTCAGGGGCTCTGGAGGGTCTTGTGGACCTCCATACCCAATGACCATCATTTGCAGGTTGTTGTCCAGCCTGCATATCACCTATTGGTGGCTCCTGTTCCATGCCATAAGACTGAAAAATCATGCCTGGTATCTCCTCTAACTGTGGCATATCCATAGGGATATTTTCTGCCATCTCTGGCTGTCCATTTGGACCATTTTCAGCACCATTTAAGGGCTGGTTTTGCTGCTGTAATGGCTGATTTACAGCCCTTGGTTGTTGTCCATGATGTCCATCATCATCAACGATGACTCTGCCAGGCTCCTGTTGCCTTGCAGGCTCCTTATACATGCATGTTTCATCAAAAATGACATCATTGCTGCGTATAATCTTTCTATTCACGGGATCCCAAAGTCTATACCCCATTTCACCTCTGTCACCATATCCTAGGAATATGCATTTGTGAGACTTAGGATCAAGTTTGGTGCGCATTTCCCTGCGTATGTGCACGTACGCAACGCAACCAAACACTCTCAAGTGCTTGTATAACGGAGGCTTCGCTGTCCATACTTTCTCTGGCACTTTCCTACCAAGCCTCGTGTTAGGTGACCTGTTTATAAGATGAACGGCTGTCATAACAGCTTCAGCCCAAAAACCATGAGGTAATGCAGCATGTGACAACATAGAACGGACCTTCTCCTGAATGGTCCTGTTCATCCTCTCTGCTGTCCCGTTTTGTGGAGGATCATAAGGAGTAGAGAGCTCCCTCTTGATGCCTTTAGCATCACAAAAATCCTGAAACTGTTTGGACATATACTCTCCACCATTGTCGGAACGCAAAGCCTTCAGTGTTTTGCCAGTTTGATTCTCAACAAGAGCAACAAACTTCTCAAACACTGAGAATGTATCACTCTTCAAACGAAGAGGATAAACCCACACCTTGCGTGTGGCATCATCAATAAAAGACACAAAATATTTTGCCCCTCCCAAAGAAAGCTGAGGCATCTCACATACATCTGTATGCACAAGTTCTAACTGAGCATCTTTCTGTCCAAGAGCTTTCTTGTGGGGGCACTGGAGTTGCCTGCCATATATACAATGCTCACAAAACTGAAAACTTGAAAACTTTAGAGAAGGCAAGTAACCAAAACGAGACAATTGCTCCATTCCTTTGACACTCATGTGTCCCAACCGGCTATGCCGCATAGAAATTTCCAGCAGCTCGGTTGCATTTACATTAGCATGGTGACAAACACCTGCATGCATGAAGTAAAGAGTGTCCACCTTAGAGCCTCTGGCAACAACCAGTGAGCTCTTACTAATCTTCCACTTTCCACGACCAAATGTGGTAACATAATCAGCATCATCAAGCTATCCAGTAGAAAGCAAGTTCTTCTTGATCTCAGGCACATGCCTGACATCATGGAGCATAAGCTGTGAGCCATCTAAAAACACAAGCCTCACATCACCTCTGCCAAGAATCTTGCATGCATGGTTATCACCCAAATAAACTACTCCTTCATTGCCAGCAGTATACCTGACAAACAAGTCTCTGCAACCTGTGACATGAAAGGAGGCACCTGAATCAATGATCCATGAGTGCATACCATGACCATCTCTTGTAAGAAGTGAATGGGCATCAAGTGAAGACGTGAATAGGACCTCATCCTCACTGTCACCTGCATGTGACACATTGACTTCTTCAATCTTAACTCCACTTTTGCCCTTTGGCTTCATCTTTGTCTTTGTCTTTGCCTTTTCCCTTTTCCTTTTGATCATTTTTCCATTTGTAGCATTGCTTTTTGATGTGTCCCTTCTTGCCACAATAATGGCATTCCAAGTCCTTTTTGGAGCGAGACCTGCTCCTTCCTCGTTCTTGGCTTTTACCCCTTTTGCTGGGATCTCCCACGTGCATTCATTGCATTGGAATTTCCAACAGAGTTGTTTTTCCTGTTCATCTCTTCTTGAAGAAGAGCACCCTCAACATCTGCATATGACAGCATAGCATTCGAATTGCTAGTGGCTATCCTGAATGTGTCCCAACTCTCTGGCAAAGTGCATAAGAGAAAAGTGGCTTTGAACTCATCGTCCATTGCCAACTTTTGATTTATAACCTGGCTGACAATACCATTAAACTCATTTAGATGGGCTGTCATAGACGCCCCTTCCTTCATCTGAAGACTTATGAGTTTCTTCAACCAATACACTTTGCTTGAGGCACTTTGCTGGGCATACAAGTCCTGCAATCTTTGCCACATTCCCCAAGCTGTCTTCTCTTCACAAATGCTGAAAAGTAAAGAGTCTCACACAGATAACATGATAGTAGATCTTGCCAGCTCATCCATATCTTCCCACTCTTCAGCAGTAAGAGAAGCGGGCATTACACCCCTTTCTTTGATAGGCTTGTGCTGCTTCTTCTGGAGCAACACATTATAGCACTGGGTTTGCCAAATATCATAGTTATGTGAGCCTTCAAGCTTCTTGATGTGAAGCAATGAAGAGCTCTCACCTGTGGGTTGCCATAGCAATATGCAACCTGTCAATGCCTGACTCCCTGCAAAATGTGCAAACACTGCACCAAAAGCACACAAAGTGCTCACAGTTGTTCTCCCAAGCTTTATCTCCCACTGTGGAAGCACAAATGCAACTCTACTCCCACTATATGTGATGAAATCACCAAAATCTGGTTGCTGCAGATTTAGGACAGCACCTTAAATGTGCTCTGTTGCCCTTCCAAAGTACTGTACAGCAGTACTAAGTGCTCACCAATGATGTACCAAACCTGTACTGGCAAGTACAGCAGCTGTAAATGAACCTTTTGCTCACTCAAATCAATGTGCAGCCATGCCAAAACTTGTACAAAGCTGTACCAAAGCTGTACCAACAGGTACAGTAGCAATAAATGCTCTCCTGGCTGTCCAAAAGAGTGAAAATCAGGCTTTTACAGTCCCGAACACTGCATACAACAGTCCCGAACAGAAATTGGGCAAAAGCCCCTTGACTGCAAGCTGATTTCTGAGGATTCAAGGCATAAAAGTCTTGCCTGCTGCTTTGCCAAGCTTAACAAGCATAAAATCTTGAAAAGCCCCTTGATTTAAGATCAATTGCTGATCATACATGGTACATTGACGCACATGAAGGCATCCAGAGTCTTCACAGTGCTTCCCCCTGGTCACATATACATCTAATACATGAAAGCCCCTTGATTTACAGGCACATTGAGTGCTTGTCAGGCATCAACACATTGCCCAAAGCATCAAATGCGAGTGCCTGCATGCAAATCAATCCAATCGGCACAAAAGCCCCTTGATTTGCACTGCAATTTGCTGCAATTTTGCCCGAATGTGCGATTTCTCACATCATACAGCATGTATGAATGCTTAATAGCACAATTACATCAAAAGCCCCAAATTTTGACATCCAATTTCCTGCAAATTGATCCTGATTGTGACCAATGTCACCCAATTTTGCCAATTTTGCTCAAAAATTGAGCAATTCGGCACCTGTACCTGCTCAATTGATTATTGTACTTGCTCAATTGCAAATCCCAAAAAAAATTTGAAGCATGTACCTTTGAATTTTTGATTTTTTTTTTTTTGGTTGCAGAAAATTATTGCTGCCTATTGAGGGTGGTCCAGCGAGGTTCTCATGACCCGAAGTTGACAGCGTTCCACAGCATGATGTTGTTGTCCTGTGGTGCACCGCTGATGCCAATAGGAGGATCTTGCTGCAGCCGCTTGAAGTCACGAATTAGGGCAGTGTTGTGTTAGTGGCAATGGAGGAGGGGAGGCTGTTCTTGCGTCTGCGTTCTTGTCTTTCAAAGGAGATGGTGTAGCGGCGGTTGTGGATCTTCTCGTTTGCATGCGGTGCTGAAGATCACCGGCGTGGAGAGAGAGAGGGCTGCAATGTCTACGCCTTCTCGTAAACGCCTGATGCGATGCCGCCACTAGAAGCTCGCACTGCTTGTCGCCTACGTGCGAAGGGAAAAAAAAATGCCGACTCAATGTTGCCGCCGTTCTTCTTCTTCGCTCGCCTGCCTAGTGGCTTTACGCCTGAGTATGGACGTGTGCTGCCCAGCGCTGACACCCCTGCCTTCACCTTCTTCTCCACCTGCGCCTGGGAGATCTGAGGGCAGCACTGCTTAAGCCAGCTGATAGCAGTCACATCCTTGCGCTACTGCTGCACAGCTTCAGGTCACGCAGGTACACCAACGCGCAGGCTTTAGGCTTGTACATCAGCAGAGATACACAAAGAACGCGAGCAGAGTGTGCTGCACCGGAAAACTGCAAGCTCTAGGGCAAAGGGTGAGGATCAAGACAGCTACCTAAGCTCTGATACCAGTTGAATGGGAGAGAGAATTAGGGTTAGAGATTCATGTGGGAGACATACACAGAGAGAAGAGAGAGAGTTGTGGGGATAAGTCAACTCATGGAGATGAGTGTGTGACTCCCCTATCACACATGTATATTGCACTAGTACACATAGTGCACTTAGTACATTAAAAGTACTAAGTGTACTATGTACTATAACTTATGGGCTTGTACACACTACAAGGGTGGGCATAATGCCTTTACCCCAACAAACTGCCAGGGTCTAAAAGAATGTGAATTTTATGGCCATTCACTTCTCCATAAACTCGGAGAAGATCATGCATTAGAATTGAACAGACAATCAGAACAAGTACTAGGACGAGAAAGTACAGTAATTGACGTACCTGTCAAAGACAACTGGTTAGCTGCCTTTGGCTTGGGTCCTGCGTTTGTCTTGGTACCCTTTTGCTTTAGGCACTCGTTACGCATGTGTCCTTTTTCTTCGCAGATAAAACAACGTCCTTCCTTCTTGAGCTTTAAAGCCCTAAGGAGTCGTTTCTTCTTCGCTTGTGTCGAACTGGAACTCTTCGAAGGTTGGTCCGAAGACTTTCCTTCTGTCGTGTTAGCCATAGGTGCGGAGAACTTTCTTTTATGCTTGTTCCCCTGCTCGGTACGGGTTTCGACTTGGAAGAGACCATTGTATCACCATTTGTTATTTTTAACCTATAAACGGTACGAGTCTGGTAAACCAGCTACGAAAAACCCCGAAAGAGTAGTGGGATCCATCTTTGTAGCTTTCATCTGCAAGTCACGAAACTTCTGGAGGTAGACCTCATAAGTGAGGTGCTGCGAGGCCATGGTCAAAGCTGAAAACCAGGCAACAACATCATAATCATCCTCTTTCTTGAGGAATTCTTTCTTGAAGACGTCTTCGAATTGTGCCCAAGTCGTTGGCTTAGGGTTGAGTTCCTTCCACCAAAGCAAAGCTTTGCCGGACAGGAAACCTGCTGCTAACTGGATCTTCTTTCCATCATCATATGGATGAAACTGAAAGTGAACTTGCCACTTATGTAGCCACGTGTCCACGATCTCCTTGGTGCGCTGCTTATGGGCTCCAACTCCGATTCTTGGGTCGACATCATGAAGAGGGTACGTGGAGAGAAAATTTGATCTTTACACAATGAAAGTGCGAGTGAACTTGAGAGCTTGAGAGCTTGAAAACTTGAGAGATGTGTGGCAAGAAGCCCACTTAAGGGGTTTATAAAGATAGCCCCAAAAGCTCAAAACCTCCAAAAGCTAGGCTTAGCTTTTGCTTTGCTTTTGTGTGTGTGTGTGTGTGTGTGTGTGTGTGTGTGTGTGTGTGTGTATATATATTCAATTTTCTTTTTAAAAAAAATAAAACACGTTTAACCTTGGAGGGGGGGTTTTTTTCAAACTCAAAAAATTAAACTTAAAAAAAACGAAAGCCAACCTAAAACGGCGAAGACTTTCTTCGTTTTTTTTTTTTCTCTTCCCTCCAAGATTAACCCGCCGATTGGAGCTGCCGGCTGCTGACGTCAACCTGCTGCCGTCACCAACCACTGCCGGCGCCTGATGTGCTGACGTCATCTGTGTGCAGCTTGCGCCTGCGCCAGCCTGCGTGGGCCTGGGCAGCACGGCAGCGTAGCCCTGGGCGCCTGCCCGCCTGGCCTGGGCGCCTGCCCGCCTGGCCTAGGCGCTTTCATGGGCCTGGCCTGGGCACTAGCCCGCCTGGCCTAGGTGCCTACATGGGCTTGGCCGCCTGGCCGCCTGGCTTGGCAAGCCTTAGGCGCCTTCAGCCAACAGTAGCCCATCGCCAGCAACACCCGCCAGCGCACAAACCCGCCAGTGCCTCCTTCTCACAAACGCTCTCTCTCTCAATCATTCAACAAAAAGCAACGTGCTTTTTTCTGATTTCTCTCCCGACTTGCTAATGCGTACAACTGCACAAGCGAACTCTCCTCTTCTTTGCAAAGCAACAACCCTACTTAGACTACCACCTCCATCAACATGGGTCTCTTTGATGAAGAAAAAACACATACTATTCTGAAAACCACAGTATGCATAGTAAAAACATCAAGCTTTTTAACACGTACCTTTCTTCGACCTATCTTCTCTACCTACCGACTTGCTCGTCCACGAGGTATGCTCTGATACCACTGTCAAATCCCCACAGATCTCCTCGTGATCGTTCTTGGTTCGAGACTCGAAACCTGCAAACAAACAACAAGGGGGTGCAGGCCTGACTCACCTCCCAACCATGACAGCCGTGGGCGAGCCCACAGTCTTGGCTGTCCCCACCGAGCCACAAGCTGAGCTAACTAGGATAACGTACCGACCAATCTCCTCCTCGCGACGTCCCATACCGCCACGAAGCTGCCCTCGCAGGCCTTGAGATTGCTGCCGGCCTCGGCTGCGTAAAGCAGGTGCACGTCTGCACTAGATCCAGGCTCCAAGACCATAGAGCTCTCACAAACTCGCGAAACTCTCTATATCCCAATAACTAACCTTGGCCACTCTTTTATAGGCTCTTGGCCAGGCATCGGGCGTCCACACTTGGGCGCCCGCCCGTCCATACTTGGGTGCCCGCCCGTTAGTATTTTCCTAACTCAACTCGTCAATCTGCCTGCCTAGTTCCAAGCTTCCCCAAGCCTCGAAACTAGTCTTACGTGCGTGTAGCACACGGTAGATACACACTGTGCGTCTTCAAAGGTGGCTAGCCTAAACATACGCACCTTCCATTGGATTTGCGTGTCAAGGCCATACAAAAATTGCCCTTTCTTGTCCGAATCAGATAAGCCTAATTACAAACATAAAGTCGAGATTCTATTGGCAAACTGAAGGACTGGTTGCACGTTCTAACGCACTCCCTTGAACTCGTCTTCGAGTTGCTCAAGGTAGTGGGGCGATAGAAACCGCTGCTTAAGGTCGCGGACAAACTCGTCCCACACATAAGCTGCCATACCTAATCTGGTGTGGGCATGAGCCCACTGAATCCACCAAGGAATGGCCTCACCTTACAAGTACCAACTAGCTAAGATCACTCTGTCAGTATCTGTCTTTCTAACTGCATTAAAGTAAGCTTCAAACTGATGTAACCATGAATAAAGAGTTGTGGGATCGAGTTTACCATTATACTTACTAAAGTTCATTTTCTCGGAAAAATGAGTCGTGGGCACCGCTGGTGTCAATCTGGCGTCCAAAGCTGCTAGGTAACGCTCGTGCTCCACGCGTCGCATGGCTTCGTCTCCACGTTGTTGGATCTCCAATGCACGCATCTGCAACTCAAGCAAAGAGCTCGCCTGTGGTTGTGACCCCGCGAGAGGGTCCCTGTGTCGAGGATCTGGAATCTGGGATATGGAAGGAGAGGGAGGAGGAGATGGAAAACGCAACGCTGGAGAACGGGTACGTTCTTCCAGAGCCAAAATCTGTGCCTTCTGCTCTTCCAACTTGGTCGTCTGGTCTGCGATTGCTCGCATCATCTGCTGGAACATATCTATAACACTCAAGCCTAGTGTCTGTTAAAATATTGCATCTTTCTTTTATGCTTTCGTGGAGCTGTCGGCTTGTTTTCCTACAGCCAACTGCTTCATGAACTAGTATAAGAGTTGCTCCTTTATTCATTCCAACAGATCATTCCTACCCTATTTTCTGGCTCTTGTACTCTGTAACCTTAAGCTAATAAAGCTCAGTTCTTGCTTGCAATCTTTCTCTCTCTCATGTTCATTGCTTCCGCTTGTGCACATTCTTTCAAGGTATCATTCGCCTAGACTCTGGTTGCTACACAATTTGTTCCTCTACGTTTTCTGCTTCCCTAGATTCTCCAAGCTGTAGATCCTTCAAAACAGTGGCTGCGTTTCTCTCTCTTAGCTGCGTTTTTGCTCTACAAGCTCTCCAACTACTGTCGGCCAGCCCCCAAGCTGCGTTTTCTTCTACAGAGGCAAGTGGAGGAGGTCTAGCTGCAGATTCAACAAGTGCATCAGACAAGTGGCACATCAGCTCTTCTCCCTCCAAGGTCCCCTCCCTCTTCCGGTAGGAGGTTCCCGGTGGTGTATTTTTTGGGTTTCTTTTGCTGCTGTCCAACTTGCATCTTCAGAGGGGGCTATTAGTCTCTAGTTGGATCCTGTGGAAAGGTGCTTGAGAGAGCACGTGGATTGCTTAGCTACAAAGGTTGTTTGAGGCATAGCTTCTTTGAGGCAGACATGGGTCCCCCTTGCACGAACAGGGACACGAACAGGGAGGACAAGCTCAGTGGTACAAACTATGATCACTGGAAGCTACAGATCAAGGTCTGGTTCACACACAAAGGTCTCTGGGAGATTGTTCAGGGCCACGAACGAAAGCCCAAACGCCCTACCAGCTCTAGGAAGTGGACTCAGGAGCAGGAGGATGCCTTTCTCACCGAACTTTCAGCTTGGGAGAATCAAGACTCAAAAGCTCACTCTGCACTTGTACAAGCCATCTCACCAGAGGTCTCCCCTGTCGTGCAAACATTGGATTGTGCTGCTTCTGTTTGGAGAAAGCTGACGGACCTATATGCACGGGACTCTACAATGCGGTCTATCAACCTATTGGGTCAGCTCTTTTCTCTGGAGTTTACAGCAGGGACTTCCATGCAGTCGTTTGTGATGAAGGTTAAGGTAATTCATGACCAATTAGTGGCAATGGGTACTGCCCTGACCTCTTCTCAGTTAGCTGCTCTCCTCCTCATCAGGCTTCCTGCAGATTATGACATGGTTTCCTGAGCTTTGCGGGTTCAGATCACAACACGTTCCCTCGAGTTTGATGATCTGTGTACTCTCCTCCTGGAAGAGGAATCCATCCTAGTTTCTCAGGGGAAAGTGAAAGTTTCTGTAACCCGCGGAAGCTCTGGGTAGTCTTCTTTCAGCCCTAAACACTCTTGAAAACCTTCAGATGCAAAAACGCACCATCTGATGCAAAAACGCAAGTAGAGAGAGAGTAGAGAGAGAAAGTGAGAAGTGCTGGAATTTCAGTATATCTATTGTACAAAAAGGGTACATGTCTTTGCAGCCCTTGGCTGCCCTCTTGAAAAGGTGATAACACACCCAAAACTTGCCCTAGACTAGGATCCTAATGACTCTCACCCCTAGTGGGTGGAATGATTAAAACAAGGAGCAAGGAGCCCTTTTTATATGGGACTTTTGACACTTTATGCTGGCCGACTGCTGGTCGGCCAGTTCCATGTCCCAATAATCCCTTTTAGCCTGCCCGATTGCTGCTGCCCCTTGTCTTTGATGCGCATGCTGCACACCCCTCTGCTGACGTAAGCCGACACCTCCTCTGGCAGCCAGCCTCCACTGTCCTGCAGCCGACAGCCATCTGATCATGCTTTGCTCCATGTCCACCTCAGATGAGTCACCTGAAGCTCCTACCTTCTGGTTCTACTGGTTCATAATCTTTATCTGTTTGCCTCTTCTGGATCTAGTCCTGAGAAGGTCCATGGCATTGCTGATGCACATGACATCCCCCTCTGCTAAACTTGATGACGGGAATCCAACCTGCTCCTGGATGACTGTCATCATCCCAATCCTGTTCCGAAGTCCCTCTGTCATCATCCATCCCTGGTAAACCCTTTTTTTTCTGAAAATCCGATCTGTTCTCCAAACCACTCTGTCTCTGATGAAGATCTATGCATCTGGTCTTCCTCTAGTCCACAATCCATTCCTGCCCTGACTCTGAACACCGTCTTGGTCTTCGTTCCTGGAACTGAGTCTGGCACTCTCACATCACCCTTGGAGGATCAACCTCCCTTGGGACCGTTCCCTTAGAACCTATCTGGCTCACAGAACTGCCATCCCCATCTGGCACTGTGGAACACCACCAACAAACCTCCTGGGAGTTCTTCCCGATCTGTGTTCTTGCCTTGGGCTTCGAATCCGTGTACTTTCCTGTACCTTGGACCTGTACACCATCATCTGGGACTGATTCAGTGTTTAGCTTGGCTGAGCCTGATGCTCTGATACCAATGTGACACGCGGAAGCTCTGGGTAGTCTTCTTTCAGCCCTAAACACTCTTGGAAAACTTCTGATGCAAAACGCACCATCTGATGCAAAAATGCAGGTAGAGAGAGAGTAGAGAGAGAGAGTGAGAAGTGCTGGAATTTCAGTATATCTATTGTACAAAAAGGGTACATGTCTTTGCAGCCCTTAGCTGCCTTCATAAAAAGGTGATTAAACCTAAATTCTGTCCCCTTTGGGACCTCTAGTGACCCAATCCCCTAGTGGGAGAGAGTGCCTAAAACAAAGAGCAAGGGAGGCTATTTATAGCCCCTTGGACAAAATAGGGAACTAGCCGACTGCTGGTCGGCCAGTTAATAAATCATTAATATCCAATAAATGCAGCCAGACTGGATCTCTTGATGCGCCTGCTGCCAGCACCTTCTGCCCTGCAGTCGACAGCCTTTTGGTACTGCTGATGTCAGCCTCCATGCAGCCGACAGCCCTTCTGATCCATGTTTTGCTACAAGTCCTGCTCCAAGTCCATCTTCTACTGGTTCATAGTCTTTATCGGCCCGCGGAAGCTCTGGGTAGTCTTCTTTCAGCCCTAAACACTCTTGAAAACCTTCACATGCAAAAACGCACCATTTGATGCAAAAACGCAGGTAGAGAGAGAGTAGAGAGAGAGAGTGAGAAGTGCTGGAATTTCAGTATATCTATTGTACAAAAAGGGTACATGTCTTTGCAGCCCTTGGCTGCCCTCTTGAAAAGGTGATAACACACCCAAAACTTGCCCTAGACTAGGATCCTAATGACTCTCACCCCTAGTGGGTGGAATGATTAAAACAAGGAGCAAGGAGCCCTTTTTATATGGGACTTTTGACACTTTATGCTGGCCGACTGCTGGTCGGCCAGTTCCATGTCCCAATAATCCCTTTTAGCCTGCCCGACTGCTGCTGCCCCTTGTCTTTGATGCGCATGCTGCACACCCCTCTGCTGACGTAAGCCGACACCTCCTCTGGCAGCCAGCCTCCACTGTCCTGCAGCCGACAGCCATCTGATCATGCTTTGCTCCATGTCCACCTCAGATGAGTCACCTGAAGCTCCTACCTTCTGGTTCTACTGGTTCATAATCTTTATCTGTTTGCCTCTTCTGGATCTAGTCCTGAGAAGGTCCATGGCATTGCTGATGCACATGACAGTTTCATCGTCTATTGGACCTGATCAGGCAATCTCGACAGTGCAGAAGAAAGTTCGAAGTTGGTGTTACAAGTGTGGGAAGAAAGGCCACCTGTCAAAGGATTGTCAGTCAAAGGACAAAGGCAAAGCCAAGGATAAGGGCAAGTCTTCCAAGAAGGGCAAAGACAAGTCACATGACACTGACTCAGACTCGCTAGTGATAACCCCAACTCTCCCAAGGCCTTACAGTCTGGAGAGAACATGATTGGCGTCCTGCTCTGATCCTAAGGGCATCCCCCTGCGTGCCGTCTTCCAAAAACGGCTTGTGGGCGGGAGAGGGGGCTTTTCAAAAGCTCTCTTATATTAAATCTGGAGCATGGGACCCGTGTGTCGGAGTTCTAAGTATAAAGACAGGCAAGTTCACTTGATGGTCTGGATGAGTTCCAGGATCAACCAAGTTTACTTCATGGTTCGGATGAGTTCCAGAACTATTGGTTAGCAGAGACTATGGACAGGATGTGTTCCATGTTCATTTGTTTGAGGTTACTAGATGTGATGTGTTCACAGTTCTACTTTGAGTTTGGAGCCAAGCAGATTTTCTTTTTTTTTGAAGACAACAAGCTGACATGTGCATTTTCCGAGGTGTACTCACTACTGGCCATGCTGAGGTGTCCATGGTCGCACCTTCATCATCAGTTTTCTTTTGACTTTTTTGCACACTTCAAGATGCAGAGGGGGTGTTAAAATATTGCATCTTTCTTTTATGCTGTCGTGGAGCTGTCGGCTTGTTTTCCTACAGCCGACTGCTTCATGTACTAGTATATAAGAGTTGCTCCTTTATTCATTCCAACATATCATTCCTGCCCTATTTGCTGGCTCTTGTACTCTGTAACCTCAAGCTAATAAAGCTCAGTTCTTGCTTGCAATCTTTCTCTTATGTTCATTGCTACTGCTTGTGCACATTCTTTCACTGCCCTAGCTGGACTGCCTAGTGCACTCTAGTCCCATGGTTCTTGGTCTCTCTCGTCGTCGAAGCTCGCTATAGCAGGAAAACGCACTTCCTTTCCGGAGCGCAATCTGACCATCCACTGTGTGTGGGAGACGTCCAGAGGCTTCCGGAGACTGAAAACCAAGCGTCCTTCGAGGGACAGGAGTCACCGCGACGGAATTAACGCACAAGCTGAATGAAGATGTGCTGAAAATAGAGAGAGAGAGGGAGAGAGGAGAGGACACAGTATTGGGTCCCAAATACCCTCTGTAGGGCCCCCACCACGAATGGTGTATTTGCTTTATTAGAATGATGTAAATCTGAAAAGAAAATACAGCAATCTTGACCTTTCTTGGCTAAGATAACTCTGCCCTTGACCTGCAGTCCTTCCCCCCTTTGTGTTAGCACTCCTTGGCTGTCATGGCCCTTGATTACCTTAGCACTTGGTGAATTATGAGATAACACAAAGGGATTGTGGGCTCACTATTTATACTACTCCATAAAAGCAGTCGGCCAGTATAGTTTTTGTCCCACGACTGTAAATCAGCATTAAATGCTGAATAATTCAGATAAAAAGCTACGCTTTTCTCCACGGCTGGCTGGGCATCATGCGCCTGAATCTATAGGGGCTGGGTACTGAATCTAGGCTGCTTTGGGGACTGGGCAGCCTGTATGGAGGACACGAGAGCCCTCATAACACTAGATGTGTTGTTGGTTGCCCCTGGCATGCCCCTAGGGCTGTCCTACAGCCTCTCCATGGCTGGTGGGTTCAGCCAGGGCCTTCCTGGCCCTCATGGGGGTGGTTTCACACTATCCCCATGCCCACACTAAGACTTGGGGTAGCCCTATGGGCTGGCCCCTATTCCTAAAAGCAAACCCTAACTATCTACACAATGATCTGGCATCCGGTACCATAGCAGATACACAGAATCACTGACATCATTCCAGAGGGAGACTCACAACGTGGACTGGCACTGTTTCATGTGCAGGACAGTGCGGCTCACTTGACCTTGGACTCCTGTGGACAATGCACACCTGACCTCGGACGACTGAGATGGATCCCTGGCTGACTCGTCGTCCCGGACTAGGCTCACATGGGACCAGTTTACCATCCTAGGTCCTGCACCTTCTGTACAGATATGTCTACGTGGCATCCAAGTGCGGGATGCACGTGACACTTTAGGAGCCTATTGGGTTGCAAAATCAGCTCTAAATCTCCCCTAAAACGTTGCCAAATCCAGGACTAATGATAAGGTTATCCATGTCCACGGCTGTGCGCGTGACATCCCCTCCTACTACACTTGATGACGGATAGGAAACCTCTCATCCTAACTCCGTGGACTACTAACTTTGACTTTGATTGCCTGAACACATTGCCTCTTCTAAGATTCCACTCTTAGGCTGGTTACTATGCATCTGTTCCACTTTGTCCCCATGCTTGCAATCCCTCTCTTAACACAGCGACCATCTCCTGTTGAGAATGACCATGCCCGTTACTTTGCCTCGGGAACTAATCTGAGTTAACTAGTGTCCTCCTTTGAGCACACACCCCCAGAGAACACTTTCCTCTAGCTTTGCCTCCTGCAAACCACCTCACAATGCTACCTTTGTCGTATTTTGCTATGGATTCTATGCACCTTCTTGGGACAGCTTAGAGGGTTGAGCCTGAATGCTCTGATACCAATGTTGTGCATACGCGGAAGCCTTTGCTACTTAATCCTCAGCCCTAAGCCTAATAAAGAACAATGATGTAAACTTTTGATGATTGGACAAAGAAGAGAGAGAGGAGCTGCGTGTGTTAGAAGTCATCTCCTGTCTTTATCAGACACCATGGCCTCTGTTGTGGGTGTGCCTGCCCTGTATAGGTGTTTTATCATTTTTCCTCACTCCCCGTATTTTTTTCCCATTTTTCCCCATTTTTCCTTGGTGTGGGTGGCTGCCACAGGCTGGCAGGAGCTTCTGATGCTGGCCGACTGGCTGTGCCTAGTCGTGAGGACTGGTGGGGCATGATGCGCTGGCCGACTGCACTCATGGGGCCATATAAATAGGCCCCATAGCCCCCACATTGTATTCTTTAAGTTTTTCCTCGGGATCTTGTGTATAGAGAAGAGTTATACGCCTATCTCTCTCCTTCTCTTGTGCTGTCTATTTTCTGCACTCTACTTGCTCTTGTGGTCTCAAATTTGGTTATCATTTCCGCTGCATATTTTGACATGGTAGTTGCAAGAGGAGGCGGGCTAAGGTGCTGGACAGCCACTTGCAGGTTTAAAGTTTTTTTTCCCACCCACCCATCCTTTTCGGTTACATCCCCGCGATGGCAAATTTGTTAGAGATGGCTGAGAAGCATGTGAAGATCCCGACTCTCCCCACGTTCCCAGTGGACCGTCAGTTGGACGGGAACCATTACGGCATCTGGAAGGTTATGATGGAGTCTGTGCTGGAGTCATATGACCTTGCTGATTTCATTGTCATCACGGTTCCTAGGCCGGAAGCAAAGGAAGGGGAGTTACTGTCAATGAAGAAGGACCGCGAGGCACAGGCACAGATGTGGGATCGTGTCAACGCCAGGGTCTGGTCATTTATTTTCCTCAATTGCACACCACAAGTAATCAATCACGTAAAGCACATGACGCTGGCGCCAGAGGCATATGGCAGCACTTGGCTTCTCTTTTATAACAGGGTATCACCCATGAAGAGGATCTCCTTGGAAGTGCAAATGCGGGTTATGAACCCTGCAAAGTCATCGACAATGCGGGAGCACATTAACAAGCTGCAGGCCCTTCAGCAGGAAGTCCTCCAGGCTGGGAAGGAGATATCATCTGAAGACATGGCCATTAATTTGCTGTCCCACTTGCCTGCTCAGTATTCCGCTTTCTACTCCTCTTTGATTACGAGTGGCAGGCTCAGCACCATTACCTAGGAGGAGCTTGTGCCCATGGTCTTGGACCAGGAGGAACATTTCACGAACCCTCCTCACAGCGGAGGTTCGGAGGACTTAACTGGCCAACGGTTGAAAGGCCAGAATAACAACAAGGGCAAAGGGAAGGCTTCACCAGAGAAGTCTTCTGAGAAGAAACCCGACACAGAACGAGAGAGGCTGAAAGCCGAACGATCCTGCAATGATTGTGGCGAGAAAGGCCACTATTGGAGGAGGTGTCCTAAGCGGACTGGGAAGAGTGCTGATTCTTCAACCTCAATTGCAAAGACTCCTGCATTTGTGCACTTAGAGATGATGGACTCCGATGCTTCATCGTCTTCGAGCGAGGAGGCAGTTGGCTTCACCGCAAAAAGATACCCAGGAATGGATTCTTGACAATGGTGCTTCCAGGCACATGACTCCGTCCCGTGACTTCTTTTTGGATCTGAAACGGCAGTCAGGTCGCATTTTTATTGGCAACAACTCCACTATTCCGATACACAGTGAGGGCTGGATGGAGATTATTCCCGACGGCAAGGGGGGCAAGCATGCTTCCCGTGTTCTTTATGTCCCTGCTCTGGGTTTTCATCTTCTGTCAGTGCATGAAGTATGCAAGACTCGCTTTCGGGTAAAATTTGAGGAGCATTCAGTCGCTCTACGGGACCGTGAGACTGGCCAGGTTGTTTGGGAAGGCGGTGTGGAGAATGGTATCTACAAGCTCTCTGCACTCTCCTCGTTGACACGTTCTCAGGTCGGAGATCTGTGGCACTTTTGTTTTGGCCACTTAAATGTGGATGCACTGTGGCGAGCTTTCCGAGACCAGATGGTGGTTGGCTTGCCAGATGTTGGCAGTAGGCAAGGACGTTGCAGTTCTTGCATACGTGGTAAGCAACACAGGGAATCCTTTCCGAAGCAGGCTTCTAGGCGGGCTTCGAAATCGTTGGAGTTGATTCACACTGACTTGTGTGGACCTCAGCAGACACCATCATTGGGAGGATCTCTCTATTTTATGCTGCTTGTCGATGACTGTACCAGATTCACGTGGGTCTACTTTCTTTCACAGAAGGACCAAGCTTTTGCACGGTTCAAGGATTGGCACGTGATGGTGGAAAAAGAGTCTGGATTGCAGGTAAAGACTCTCAGGGCTGACAAAGGGGGTGAATTCTCCTCGACTGTATTTCTCAGATTTTGTGCAGACCCTGGCATCAAGAGGGAACTGGCCAATACCGGATCGCCTTCAGAGAATGGAGTTGTAGAACGCAAAAGCAAGACTGTGGTGGAGATGGCAAGGACCATGCTGGAGCATCGTGATCTTCCTCGTCCACTTTGGGGAGAGGCTGTGGCAACGGCTGTCCATACCTTCAACCAGTCTCCAACGACTTCAGTACCTAATATGACTCCGCTTGAGGCATACTTTGGCAGGAAACCTGATGTCTCGCACTTCCGTGTTTTTGGGAGTGATGCATACGTACATATTCCGAAGAAGCAGAGGGGGAAGCTTGACTCCAAATCCCGCAAGCTTATATTTGTGGGGTATAGTTCTCTTTCCAAGGGATACAGATTATATGATCTAGACAGGAACGAGATTGTTGTCAGCCGGGATGTGGTCTTTGATGAGCATGTTCCAGTATCCACTGTCGAGGAGCCGCCACTTCTTGGAGATCTAGAAGAGTCTGATAATGATTCCCAGACCAGTGCTCCAATTGATCAACCTCAGTCAGCACAGGAGGTTGAGCCCGTAGCTGGAGTAGAGCCCCCGCAACAGTAGGAGGCTCCATGATCTGTTCGAGTACCTAGGTGGTTGTTGGACACCCTTCGGGAGTCAAGTGTCACGGAGTTACCCTCCAAGTGGACCACAGAGGATGGCCCTCGAAGATCACACAGAGTCCGAGACAAAAGCAATACAACAGAGCTTCTTCAGGTAAACTATGCTCTGATGTCTCGTATTATGCGGAACAAGGAGCCCACTTCCGTCAAGGAAGCCCTCCCACAGGATACTTGAAGGAAAGCCATGGAGGTGGAACTTGATGCCATCGAGAAGAACAACACATGGGAGTTGGTACCGAGGCCGTCGAAACAGTCAGTCATTGGTGTCAAATGGGTCTTTAAGACCAAATATGCATCAGATGGGTTGGTGGACAAACACAAAGCCGGACTTGTGGCTAAAGGTTATGCTCAGCGACCAGGCACCGACTACGAGGATACCTTTGCGCCGACAGCACGGATGTCCATGATTCGGACCGTTCTTGCCCTTGCTTCTTCTCAGAGGTGGCCCGTGTATCAAATGGATGTAAAATCTGCGTTCCTTAATGGTGACCTGCAGGAGGAGGTGTATGTTGAGCAGCCTCCATGCTTTGTTGTTCCAGGATCAGAAGGGATGGTTTACAGGTTACGTAAGGCCTTGTATGGTCTTAAGCAGGCTCCCAGGGCTTGGAATCAAAAGATTGATTCCATCTTTGTTCGGATTGGATTTCAGAGATCGGTTGCAGATCCTAACCTATCTCTTTCAGGAACGGGGCATGGTTACGATTATCATCCTTTATGTGGATGATCTCATTCTCACCGGTGGTCATGTGGAGCACATTGGCGTGGCGAAGGCTGCCTTGTCAAAGGAGTTTGAGATGACCGACTTAGGCTTACTCCACTTCTTCTTGGGATTGGAGATCTGGCGGCCTTTGGGATGGAGAATTGCAAGCTTATTACTTCGCCGATGGACCCAAACACAAAGTTAACCGTTTTAATGATCCTTGTGAGCCAGTTGATGCCTCGCAGTATCGGAAGTTGGTTGGTTCATTGATCTGGTTTGCTGAACACAAATTGGACTTGAGCTTCTCCGTGGGACTGTTGAGATCTTTTATGCAGACGCCATTGAAGTCTCATTGGGACGCAGGATTGCGGATCTTGCGGTATCTGTAGAGTACGAAGGATCTAGGACTCTTTTACATAGGAGGGGATGGAGTCAAACTCCAAGGTTGGAGTGACTCAGATTGGGGAGGAGATCCAGACACGAGGAGATCTACTTCAGGTTACAGTTTTACCCTCAGCTCAGAAGCAGTAAGAGGCAACCAACTATTGCCCTATCTTCGACAGAGGCAGAGTACCGAGCTACTTATGGTGTTGCTTGCGAGGTTGTGTGGTTGCGGAGCCTGCTAGGCGAGATTGGGTTTCCACAGAAGGAGCCCACAGTCATCCAGTGCGATAACCAGAGTTGTATAGCTATTGCTCGAAACCCGGTCTTCCATGCCCGGACCAAGCATATAGAGATACAGTATCACTTTGTACGTGAGAAGATCTTGGCTGGCGACATCTTGCTCCTTTATTGTTTGACGGAGGACAATGCGGCGGACCTCTTCACGAAGTCTCTACCTCAGGCTACGCTCAGGTTGCACTCCAGCTCCCTTGGGTTGATTTCACAGCCAGGAGCTGAGAGGGGGTGTTAGAAGTCATCTCATGTCTTTATCAGACACCAGGGCTTCTGTTGTGGGTGTGCCACACGATGGCAGGAGCTTCTGATGCTGGCCGACTGCACTCTTGTTCACCTAGAGCTGGCCGACTTGATCAGGAGTCGTGGGTTTTTTCTCTGCTGGCCGACTGGTTGTGCCCAGTCGTGAGGGCTAGTGGGGCATGATGCGCTGGCCGACTGCACTCATGGGGCCATATAAATAGGCCCCATAGCCCCCACATTGTATTCATTCAGTTTTTCCTCGGGATCTTGTGTATAGAGAAGAGTTATACGCCTATCTCTCTCCTTCTCTTGTGCTGTCTATTTTCTGCACTCTACTTGCTCTTGTGGTCTCAGATTTGGTTATCATTTCCGTTGCATATTTTGACAGCGTGTTCAATGTACTATATGGTTCAAAAAGATAAAGATGTCTATCAACTTCTGAGGCCTTTGGCCTGACCAAAAGGTTGACTTTAGACCTTCTATTGACCGCCTATAACCTGATCCAAAAGGGGGATTAGATGATATGTACAAATGAGAGCTTGGATTTTTTTAGGGAGAAGATGAAAATGTCCAGTCAGTTTTGCATTTTCACCGAATGCTCCGGGATGCTCTAGTGGGGTGATCCAATGTGGTAATGTGGCTGGGTAGTGACCACAAAAAAGTCTAGCAAAAGCGTCCTCCACCGAGTGTGGAACCTCATGAGGAGTAGTGCTACGCCATAAGATGTTGTCGTGACCGGCTTTGTAGAGCTGCCCACCCACAAGTTGATATGGCTGGCTCTCGAGAAGCAACCACCTTTTGTTTTTGGGTGACATGCCTGTGGGAAAGGAACTTGTAGAGAGCAAGGCAAGCACATCACCATACCAAGCAGGAGCAGCATCTACTTCAAAAAGCACATTGTCAAGGAGGTCATCGTCAATACTTGTGGGTGTGGCAGGGTCACCACTGTCTATGCAAGAAAGGTGATCCGCCATGACATGATGCTTGCCAGGTCGGAGCAAGATGTCGAAATCAATTTCTTGGAAAAGGAGGAGCCATCTCCAAATTTGGCCAGCCAACTGGGGCTTGTTGAGAAGATATTTCAAGGCATGATGGACAGCCAGCTCAGAGTGCTCGATTGGTGAAATGATGTTGGCAGCCTCCATCTTTTCTAGCTTCAACCTCACTGCTTCAGCATACTTGGGATTCAACTTGTATGTGCGCCCACGAACAAGACGTGCAAAGTCTTGTAGGAAATGGTGTGCACACCTATGTCTGCTAGCACATCTTCAAGATCCTTATACGGTCCTGATAATATAATAAACCATCCACTATTGTATATGCTCCATAAATCTTCAAGTCGGAAGGAGTTGCATTCTGAGAATTGAGAATTTGAAATGCGTTTCCAAAATCATGATCTTTTGAATAACGGTCCTTGAAACTTTGAGGTATATCCATTTCAACTGTAGAAATAGCCAAGACCAAAGCTGGGGGCATACGACTGAGGGCATCCGCAACCACATTGGTAAGACCAGGAACATACTCAATTGTCATATGAAAATTAGCTAAGAATTCAACCCAACGCGCTTGCCTAGCATTCATAACTGGCTGCGTGAAAATATATTTCAAAGAATGATGATTTGTTTTCACCCACTGAATCCACACCAAGGAGATAATGTTTCCATGCATGATAGGCATGAACAATAGCCAAAAATTCCTTGTCATATACCGGGTATCTTTCTTGAATTGCAGAGTGCTTATGACTGTCAAACGCAATAGCGCGTCCTTGTTGCATTAAGACGGCACCAGTGGCAATATCACAAGCATCCGTGTAAACATCAAAGGGGAGAGTAGGATCAGGAATAGCCATGACAGGAGTTGTTGTCAAAGCTGTCTTTAAATTTCCAAAAGCTTGTGTTGCGGCTTCAGTCCATTTGAATGCAGAAGCAGACTTCAGAAGTTCTGTGAGAGGAGCAGCAAT
The DNA here is from genome assembly GCF_041138505.1 of Cibotium barometz. NCBI lineage: Eukaryota > Viridiplantae > Streptophyta > Polypodiopsida > Cyatheales > Cibotiaceae > Cibotium > Cibotium barometz. The sequence goes on along the minus strand of NC_141070.1, from coordinate 47,635,745 downwards.
TTCGGAAAATCGATGAATCTTTGTGTGATAGAAGTTGGCAAGTCCCAAAAAAGAACGAACATCATGGATGTTTGTGGGAGTTGGCCAATTGACAATAACCTGTATTTTCTTTGGATCCACGGAAATACCGTCTGCTGAAACAATATGTCCAAGGTACTCCAAGGATGTCTTAAAGAATTCACTTTTGCCTAGATTAATATAAAGAGCATTGTCACGAAGCACCTGAAAATGATCTTAAGATGTGCCTTGTGTTCTTCCATATTACGACTGAACACCAGGATGTCATCAAGATAGATAATGACGAACTTGTCCAAAAAGGACGAAAAAGATCATTCATCAGACTCATAAATGTTGCAGGGGCATTGGTTAACCCGAATGGCATGACCAGGTACTCGTAATGACCATATTTTGTGCGAAAAGCTGTCTTATATTCATCACCTTCGCGAATGCGAATTTGATGATATCCAGACTTAAGATCAATTTTGGAGAAGACCTTTGCATGGAGCAATTGATCAAACAATTCATCAATGCACGGAAGAGGATTATTCTTGATAGTCAACTTATTAAGGGCACGATAGTCGATGCAAAGACGCATAGACTTATCCTTCTTTTTCACCAAAAGTACTGGAGCTCCAAAAGGGCTTTTGCTTGGTCAAATATGTCCTTTCTCCAAAAGTTCAGTAAGTTGTCATTGTATCTTCTGAGATTCCGTAAAAGAAACTCGATATGGAGCACGAGTAGGTGGAGCACTGCCAGAAAGGATATCAATAGCATGGTCGACTGGTCGCCGAGGTGGGAGAACCGCAGGAAGCTCCTGAGGAAAAAGATCCAAGTATGGAGCAAAGAAAGGTTGCCTGAGATACATCACCTTTGTATCTATGTCCTCGGGAGGCTCGTTGGCTGAATAGACCATTAAAAGTGCTGAGGAACAACCACTCTTGCGGACCCACCATTCCACTTGAAGAGCTGAAAGGGTTGGTGTAGAAGGTTGGTCTCTCATTCCTTCGAGTGCCACAAGCATATCATTTTGAGCAAATTGTATAGAATGGTTCCGGAAATCAATCAGGGGATCATATTGATACAACCATTCTTGACCAAGGATCATATCATAATGTGCCAAATTCATGACTTGGAAATCCAATTTGTCACGATAGTGCTGAATTCGAAAGGAGAGGTGTTTGGCAACGGTGTTACACAAGGATGTGGAACCATCGGCAAGCTCTACTTCATACACAACAGTACTTGGAGAAGTCCGAATCTTCAATCTCTGAGTCAAGGTGGTTCCCACAAAGTTATGAGAACACCCACTGTCAATGACCACCTGAATAGGGTGACTGGAAATAGAGCCTTGAAGAACCAAAACCTGAGTAGACCGCTGGGGCAACGGTGAAGAGGCAGCTTGTGCTGTAGCAGTAGCGGTAAAATCACTGAAGCATGTGCAATAGCATGGTGATTAACTGCACACTTTCCTTTGTCAGCAACTAAGGGTTTCTCCTCAGAATTAGAATTCTATCAATGGGTTGGTCTTTTGGGGCACTCAAACCAACGATGAGGTCCATTACAAATTGTGCACAATCTCGTCTTTTGTTGATCTCGTCCAGAAGGAACAGTAGAAGGACGAGGATTGCGAGATTGGTCACGTCTTTGGTCCCATCCACAATCCGAACTACGTGGTTGGAAGGATTGAGAACGTCGGAACCGAAAAGAGGACGATCCTTCTGAACGGCGAGGGTGTTGAGAATTATTCCATTGGGGATTAGGCCGAGAGGTAGAAGTGCCAGATGACTCTCTGCGACTATCTCGGCTCATACGAGATCCATTGGCTTTCTGAAAGTCATTAGCTCGATCGGAAGAGGCCGAATTTCAAGAATTAATGTCTGCAACGCGCTCGGCGTTTCGTATGGCATCGGCAAGATCGACAGGGTTATATTTCTGAACATTGGCACGCAGTGTGGAATTAAGACCTTCAATGAAGGCATGAAGTTCGTTCACTGGGAACAAAGAGTCAATCTCCAGTATCAAGTTGGTGAACTAGGTGATATAAGAGGCCAAGGAACCAGTTTGGTCCAAATGGCGTAAGCGAGTACGGGCTTGGAAATCCGCATTGGCAAGTATGAACTGCTTACGGAGGACCCGCTCGAATTTTTCCCATGTTGTAACCGTTTTTCCGACGTGATGTCGTCGTTGCCACCACAATAAAGCAGTCATCTTTTTGGAATTAGAAAGTGTCATGGTTTCAAAGTATAACAGCAATTTGTAGAGCCATTGGTCTAAGATGCGCTTATTGCGCTAACCACCATAAGAGTCAGGGGGTTTAATTTCCAATTTCTTTGTTTTACTGGCTTGTAAAAGACAATAAAGAGTTTTAAGGTCGTCGCCTTCTACCTCGGAAGGAATGACGTCTGCGTCTGCTCGTACTGTTACTGAAACATCTGCTGCTGGTACGGAACTCGTGTAGGAGTGGCGATCCGTGTGGAGCTATTGGATCTGAGAAGCCAAGGATGCCATAGACTCCTGGAGTTGCTGTCGGAACTGCTGTTGAAGTTGCTGCAAAGCTAGCTGCCATTCCGAAGGGGCTGGTATATCAACAGGTTCTGCCATGAGAGAAGATGTTGATGTAGAGGCTTCAGGGTGATGAGGCTCTGGGGTTTTTTGCTCTTGTTGACGCCGCTGGGCTCTAGTAAGAACCATCGGCTGGAGGGTGCGGCATCTGGAAATGTGAGGATTACTGTTATTACTTAGTATTTCATCCACTTATCTGTGTATTTAAGGCTGAAATTGAAAGTAGACTTGAACACAGATGTTTGATTGATTGATTGAAACTGTGATACAACAGGCTCCTTATATAGGAGTCCAAGAGACACGAATGAAAAGACACATCCCATGACCAATAGTCATGACTCTAGGCGAAGGGACACATCCTTTGGGCGAATAGCTGCAACCATCGGGTGAAGAGTTGCAACCCTAGAGCGAAGGGATGTGACCAGTCGTCGAAGGAGTGTGGCTCTTGATGAAGAGGCATGTCTCTAGAGCGAATAGTCGTGACCATCCGAGTGTAGGGGTCCTCTGTAATCATGTCACTTCAGTATCTGTAACCATGAGGAGACTGTGTATAATGAACTACGTCACAATCGTGACATTCCCTCCCACTTAAAATAAGACTCCGGGGTAGTTGTTGAGACTCTGGAAGAAGGGAAATGATTGAATTGCTTCTGCATCCAAAGCTCTAGCTGCTAGATCCCATGTCATGGCATTATTGTTGACCATAACAATCTTGCATATACCAAACTGAATATTAACTGCATCTGCAACTTGTCTCATCTTTACCAAAAGCATGAGAATCATATCTGTAACTTGAGTAGAACTTTTGTTAACATCATTGGTAACTTCGAGCTTTGTCCAAGAAAAGATTGAATCTTTATCTGCTTCCGGCTGAGAGGCGACAACCACCTGTTGGATGTCTGAAAGGGATTTCACTGATTTTTCTAGAACACAAAAGTCCTCGAGTGTTGTCATAGGTTGAGAAGAAATATCTTCCATATGGTTTTCTTTGCTTAGAAAGTTGTTCTCGGGACAAGTTATGTCCAAAGATTCATTTGCAACGACTGAAATCATGCTGCAAGAGGCTACGTTTGATTTATCCTTCGCACCACTGAAGGTAAGGAGTGGAGTCTTCATTTTTGAAGAAGAATCATCATTCACCACGGCGTCAGGTATCTCGTCAGAGGCAAAGACTCCGTTTTGCATGGGCGGTGACGAGGCTATTGCTTCTGCCTGGGTCACGGCAAGAAAAGGGGTTGTGGACATTGTATCTGTCACACATGTACCAGAATCTTCTGAATCTTCAGCTTTCTCAGCAGGTATTAAGGCTTCCAATGTAGAAGGGGGAGGTTGAGGTTGTTTGCGCCTCTTAGACCTCTCAAGGATCCTCTTGCACAACGTGAGAATGAGTAAGTCTTCAACACTGCCACCAAGAGCTTGCAAGGACTTGAATGTAGGGCATTGCTCGCGAGGGGAAACTTGTCTAACGTCGCGGCGTTCACGACCGAGTACTCGATTAGGGTCGGACACACGTGCCACTAAGTAAGCCCATCTTGATATGGCTGATTTCTTTCCAAGATGTGATCCTTTGGAAGCTTCATGTTGCTGCTTTTGTTGCTGATGATTCCAATAAGAAGTTGGTTGCTTAGAACCGTAACATTTCCAAGAATATCCATGCTGAGGCTTGCGTTGCTCGCACGAAGATACTTTGTGTCTAGTTGTCTCTGAAGAACCATGCTGAGGGTGAGAGAATTTTTGTTGAGAAACATGTTGAAGCTCATCGATACAAGCTTTTGGTTGTTGATGGAACATGGCTTCAAACCGCTGGAATGCAGCTTGTTGCTGTGAATGTCATAATAGATAGTTTTGCTAGAGAAGAAGCACCAAGGTCGTAGTCGTCAAGCTGCGGAAAACACCGTCATAGACCACAGGAGCCTAGCAATGAAGAAGGCTGTTTTCGAGGAAGGGAGGCGGCAGCAAGTTGGCGCGCAGAAGACCAAGGCAGGGGCCATTTCGTAGAAACCCGTAAGTGTATGGGTTGTCTTTTTTTTTTTTTTAATGCGCTGAAGGCTGGCCGTCGGGTTCTGTCTTTTTTTTTTCTTTTTTTGATAATGCGCAGGTCGCTGGCTGGCCGTCTCTTCTTTTTTTTTTTAGTGTGCGCTGGTCAGCGGCGGGCTGGGTTTCCTTGCGCTGGCGGGTGGCCGTTCGGTGCTGGCGCTTCACGTACGTATATAATAAGGCTTAATTATAAGCCTTAAGTTATAAGGCTGCTTGTTTTTTTTATTTCGTAGATGATCCACGTGGCAATGCACGTATTAATGTTGTGTATTGTTTTTTTTTTTTGAAGGTTGACGTTTCACCGACTGGAAGGAATGCGCCGCTTCGAAGGCCAGGACGCGTTGCCGACTGGATGGTGCCCCTCTTCGAACAGCACCTCTTCGAACAGTGTGCCACCAGCAGTCGCTGCATGTATTAAGGAGGCTCACAACCGGTAGCCACGCTCAGCAAACAAGAGCGCATGTTGGCAGCAACCAAGGCGAAGAGAGGGGGGGGGGCTCCATATTCAGCAGCGAAGGGGGCAATTCCTCCCATGTTGCGAACGCCGAACGCCACCGGTCAGCAGGGAGGGAGGGTATTCCGGAAATACAGAAGGGGGTCCCTCTCTGCTATACACACAATACGTGTATATGGGTGTGAGACCTTGTGTGCTTGTTTACATTACTGCGAGCAAGGATTCACGCCAAGTCCACCATCGCTCTGCTTCTTCCATACAACACCGAGAGGAGAGGTGGATGAGGGAGTGCCGCGGAGAGGGTGAGGGCTTCACAACCCACGGGTAGGAAAAAATTTGCTCTGATACCACTGTGAGGATTACTGTTATTACTTAGTATTTCATCCACTTATCTGTGTATTTAAGGCTGAAATTGAAAGTAGACTTGAACACAGATGTTTGATTGATTGATTGATTGAAACTGTGATACAACAGGCTCCTTATATAGGAGTCCAAGAGACACGAATGAAAAGACACATCCCATGACCAATAGTCATGACTCTAGGCGAAGGGACACATCCTTTGGACGAATAGCTGCAACCATTGGGTGAAGAGTTGCATCCCTAGAGCGAAGGGATGTGACCAGTCGTCGAAGGAGTGTGGCTCTTGATGAAGAGGCATGTCTCTAGAGCGAATAGTCGTGACCATCCGAGTGTAGGGGTCCTCTGTAATCATGTCACTTCAGTATCTGTAACCATGAGGAAACTGTGTATAATGAACTAAGTCACAATCGTGACAGGAAATCCCGAGAGGAGAGGCTACGTACTGGTGAAGCGGCTATAGACCATCCAGTATAGTAAGGGCGATCCTCTGGGACTGGGCTCGCACGAGTGTCTGCTATTGGAGAAGAAGGTACAGGGATAGGGGCAGCTACTGGTGTCAAGGGTGTATACTCCGGTGTAGAGGGGCGCACCCTGAATGAAGATGGATTAACATTCTCAGAATAGGTGCAATATTCATGAAAAATGATGCTACACTCGAGGAGGATAGCGCCAAGATAAGGATGACGCCTGAGTATAAAACAATAATGATCCAGATCCTGTGCAGAAGTACGAACACGGATCACCCACACGTCGAATTCTCGGAGGTGAGAAGTCGGTGTGGCTATTTGAATGCGGTAATGAATGGGCTGGAAAAAGGGGGCACACTCACTGGAACAAGGGCTGAGACTGGTGGAGAAACACGGGTGAACCCGTAAAAGGGATATTGGCCCCGAAGGAGTGGAGAAACCGCAAAAGCATGAAATGGCGGGTTTCTGATATGTTAATACTCCACATTATGTGAGATGTTTATACCCAAGAAAATGGAAAAATCACACCTGAAGGAGGTTGCCATAATAAATAGTGTTGCTCGAGAAGAAGCCGTCAATTCAACATAAAGCACCAACTACAAGTGGCTGGTCCAATCACAAGCATAGACAACAGGATGCCAACACGGAGGAGAGGTACGGGTGCTGAATCCATGGAGGAGGAGGACGGCTGCACGCTGGCGTGAGGAAAACTGTACGTAGGATGGCAGCGGGTGTAGGCCGAAACTGCTGAAGCAAGGTGGCATCGTTTCGTAGGGGTAAGGTGAGTTTGTGGTTTTTTTTTTTTTTGTGTGTTTGTACACGTGGCATTAAAGCCTTAGAGTCATGACCTTTGGTTGGGCAATGGCAGCCGACTGGAGGAATTTCCACGAAGGGGTGCGACTACTCATGGGAGGGGTGCCAGTCCATGAAAGGGTGCCGGCTGAAGAGGTAAGCCTCCTGGATTGAAGGGTTGCTTCTTGTCTTGCCTTTATTCAATAGTTTCCTGCATATGGCTGGCCCAAAATTAATCAGCAAAAATTGGGAGTTGGGCTGAATTTGATGGGGCATTCTCTCTTGCTCTTCATTCAACACTTGCTACACCCAATTTTAAGATTTGGGCGGGCTAATTTTAGGGTTAGGGTTAGGACTAATTTTAGGGTTAGGTTTAGGGTTTGGGCATAACACAAGGCGGAAAAAAGTTTGCTCTGATACCACTGTAAAGCTTTTATAGCTTTATTAACATGATTAAGACTTAATTAATGAACATAAGACAAATACTGCACGAAAGACTGAGTTGTTTGCATTGAGACAGGGGCCTTTCTTAAATAGAGACTGAAAGGGTACAAGTGAAGAGACACATCCCTCGGAAGGGATATGGCTCTTGAATCAACGATTATGTCCTTTGGACTTAGGGGTGTGTCTTTTAATGAATAGACATGTCCTTTGATAGTGACCCATGTGTAAGGGTGTGACCCTTCACAGGTGTCCTTTCAGTTAATAAGGGATTAAAGAGTAATTAAGGAGAGATTAAGAGAGTTAGTCACAAGGAGGGGAAGTGATTGGGCCTGGATGTGGTGACAAGGGGTATGCTCCTTCTCCCACTAAGACAAGGTATCAATGCGGTTGGAAAAGTGAATTCCATGGCGAAGCAAAGGTACCATACTCACCACATCTATAACAAAGGATTGGCCAGTGCAGGGTGGAGGCAGACGAGGTGGTGATCCATGGGAGTTGGGGTGGAAGCTGGAGGGTTGGGGATGCATAGTCACATAGAAACGTGTTTCTGGGCTAAGAAACTCCGAAACCCTTGAACAGCCAAAATGCTAGAAACGCGTTTCAGAAACAGGGATTTTTTTTCGCTTCTTTAAAAAAAAATAAAAAATATAAAAAAAAATCCAAGTGTGTTTTTATTTATGTTGGGCTTTCACTCTCTCGCTCTCTCTCTCTCTCTCTCTCTCTCTCTCTCTCTCTCTCTTGCACGCGATCTGCAGTCACCTCTTCTTCTCCTCCTCCTCCTCCTCCTCCTCCTCCTCCTCGCCCCCAATTTCTCACAAATTCCCCAATTTTTCCCAATTCTCAATTGCCCAATTTCTCATAAATCCCCAATTTATCACAATTGCCCAATTTCTCATGAGTCAATTCCACAACTCCCCGATTGCCCAATTGTGACCACAATTGCCTAAGCTTTTACCATATATTAAGTGCCTAGCTAGCACTAGGTAGGCCTACAATAATTCTACAAACTACAAGTTCTAAACCATTTTATTGTATTTATATAGAAAAAACTACGAAACCTCTGTGTTTCTTAGCCGAAAGACGAAACGTTTTGTCTCAAAACCTCAAAAATCCCGAAACGTCAAAAACGCCGAAACGTTTCTAGTGACTATGTGGGGATGAGAGGTAAAAGAGTTGATGGTAAGGGACAGGCTAGTTGGGTAGTGCCGGGATTGGCAGGTGGTACATAGCAGGAGTGTAAGGGCCTGCCAAGTGACTGGCAACTGTAGTGGTTGGTAGGAACGGTCGCTATTGTTGGTGTAGTTAGCGAAAGCCGAAACCCCTTAAGGTAATAGCAGTCTTTATCCTCATAACCACCCTTCTCACAGAAATTGCAATATCTCCTTTTTGGACACTCCTGAGTGTGACCAACAACTTGACAGATGGCACACCAAATTGTTCTCTTGGCTTCCTGTTGAGCCTTGAGGTCACGGGCCACTAGACAGTCGCCCATGTCATGAGCTCAGAGATTGTTTCTTCGGGAAGCAGCTTCAAGCGGTGGAGTTCCTGCAACACTCGCTCCTCATGATTGCTTGGACAGAAGGTTCTGAAGGTGTCACGTGGGACTGTCCAATTGACAAAATGGTTCATTGGAAACTGACTGAGCCATTTGTAAGCCAACCCTTCCAGGGTGGAAGGAAAAAGAGCACATAGGAATCATCCCTGTCCAACCCTCTGCTTCTACACATGGCCAGGAAGTGCCACACATGGTCGTCGGCGTCCTCTAAGGCAGTTCCTTTGAAGGTTGCCAGCTTGACATTTACATGTCCCAGTACAGTTGCCAGGGGTTCAGTTCCGGCCAGATTTGTATTGGCCATGGCCCATGAGTGAAGATAAGGGTAAGGGTGGAGGGGCGCTCACAATTTGAAAGGGGTTTCCTACGATTGTAGCAACAAATTGACCATGGGGCTTTTCAGTGGACTTCATGCAAGAGCGCGTGTTGGGCATGTGACACTAGACTCTAGAACTCACGGGGAAGTTCTGATTGTTGAGAGTTTCCCAGCAGGATCACCAAATTTTTACCATACCTATAGCAGACCTTGCTGCCCGACACACTAGGATTTGTGAGTGGACTGTGTCCCAGGTTGACTCTCTGGCAGTATGCCTCCAGGAGTTGCTCACAGGGAAGTTCTGATTGTTGAGAGTCTCCCAGCATGATCACCAAATTTTTACCATACCTATAGCAGACCTTGCTGCCCGACACACTAGGATTTGTGAGCGGACTGTGTCCCAGGTTGACTCTCTGGCAGTATGCCTCCAGGAGTTGCTACTTGGCTAGGGAGACGTGTGGCTACGCTGCCCCACTCAACTGGATGGTTGGACTATGACGGCTGTAGACGGCTGGCACTTGTCAGCCAGACGGTCAGATTTGTTACTTGGACACTGATCGGGCTGGATGCCGGGCAATCTGACAGGCTACAACTAGGCATTAGCAAGAGCATCCACAAGTATCAAAGACCAAGACATCATGACTTCTCAGCAAGGGACAAAGGCAACGGTATTTTGGAGATTGTAGTAGACAAGTAATTCCGAAACAAGGAACCGTTCAGAGCAATAAGATTGGCTATTGCTCAGTCTGGATACCACAAGCCAAAGTCATCAAGGAAAGGAAGGAGACATCATAAAGTCAACACCAAGGAATTGTATTGTGCATATCTCGATTCCATAATGCAAGCAAATACACCAAAAGGTGGGGTCCTTTATTGGCTTTTGGGTGTCTGTGTATTCTCTCTTCTCTCTGCTCTCAAGTTAATGCACCACAGTAATTGCACAGTTAGCTCAATAATCTAGGTAAAGGGTTTCCACATGTGACAAGTGAAGAATGCATCAACAACTGATTGCAACTCCGTTGTAACAGCTGGCTGAGGTTTATGTATCCACACCCTCTGTTGTGCTCTATCTGTGGTCATTAAGTGTGTTTTGGCAAACAAAAGACGACCTGAGGTAAGGTCACAACCGAGTACACTTTGGCCGCCTTTAGTGGCCTCATTCCGATCTGATTCTATAATGATTATTTGGCATAAAGTTTATACTCTGGGTTGCAAACTAACAGAGAGATTTGTTTCTCTTTGGGATGAGTGAGCCTTGTTGGAGGTGCAAATCTCGCATGGACAAAGGGGATTGCCAGATGGTGACGCAGATCACAAGCTATCCCATATGCAAATAAGGCGTAGAAGATGAAAGGACATAAATAGTCCATAGGGAGCCCTACTACCTACAACTCCCCCGAGTTTGTCTTTTCTGGAAGATTGGAGGGCTGGTTAGGAAGAGTGGGGACCTGCCTTAGCAAAGTCAGGGCCTCCACATGGCCATGCAAATGTGTGAGCCTCCAGGGGTGCTAGTAGCTCTGGAAATCACACTGGTCACATATGTTGGCTAGCCGCCAAGTTCAACCATGATGTGAGAACCATGACACATCATGGGCAGCGGCATGGAAACTCTTGGTTCTTCTAACAATGAACCTCTATCTTGGTCTTTCAGCATCACATATTGCCCTACATTACAGCTTGCTTTTGCATTCATCATCGCACAAATTATTTTGGGGAGTGTGGCCTGCAACAGATCTGAGCTTTAGACGTGGTGTTATGAGGTACCAGGGCTGTTTGCTGGGTAGCATGGGTGTCATATTGAACTCTTGTCCTAGGTATAAGTTGACTGGGGATGGTGCAGAGGACAACACGAAGGTGAGTACCGTAAACCCCTTCCATTTGGTATTCAAAAGTAAAACTGTGTGTGAGCAATGGGTTTACAACGTCATTATATGAAAAAGTACTGTTGTGGCACAAAATGATAAATATGAACACAATTCAGAGTCATGGTCGCACAGAGAGCCTTGAGATACAGACTTGTAGACAAAAACCAAAAAAAAAAGTACCTTAGAGCTATTCGAGATTTTCGATCAACTAGCACATATGTTCTTTTGTCCAAATAAGCCACAAAGAAAGTCATAATGATATCCGTGCCGAAAAATGCATCAACAGCATAATCCACCCTCAGAAAATGCTTTGGCAGGTCTTGCATAAATGCCAACTCAAAAGGAGACACCCAAGCTGAATACACAACCAAAATTATCAAAAATATTTGCCACCACCTGTAACAACACAGGGCTAGTATTAGATCTGCCAAAGGAATGGACCGCAAGCATGTATGTATGTATGCATGCATGTATGTATGCATGTATGTACTTAAGGATGTAAGTACGTATGTATGTATGTATGTACCTGTGTATTTATGCATCTATGTATGCACATATCGATGTATGTACTTAAGTATCTATAATTATCCTCAGCATGTGTTTGGCCAGCCACAATCACACCAAGCCCACCGTCCTGTGTTCCTATGACAAAGATCACTCACATTTCTTGTAGTTGTGACCAAAAAATGTCCTCATTTAGATGAACCTGAGTGACTAGAATAGATACTCTTCAGCAATGGCCTTGCAAGTATAAAAGGAGTAAGGAAAAACCAGAAATATAACGGTGAACTATCTACTATAGCATCCCTATCTTTTCTTGGCTGTGCATGTGCATGTGTGTGTGATGTTTCTTCACGAAAATTGCAGTGAGCTTGAGGAGGAGGAAGGCCTTACCTGTAGCGCTGATCGTACGGCGAAATGATGTGTTTGCGAAGGTGGAGATGGCTGTTGCTTCTTGCACCCAAGGAGGGCAGGAGGCCACTTGAGAAGCTATGGTAGCTGACGTCCAGAGAGTGCTCGGCATCCTGAAGACGCCTGCTGTTGCCACACAATGTGAGAAGCGCAGCCTTGACAATAGCCATGGAACGGTCAACAAAGGCACACTGCCTTCCTTCTCAAGTCCTCCTTAGAAAGCATACATGCTTTGCAAGAGCTTCCTCCTTCTTCTTCATAGCAAAGGAGCTACTCTGAGTGTTACAAGCTATGGAAGGGAGAGATTGTGGAAAAAAAAATGCAAGTAAGTGAAGAAATTGCTGGTGCAGGAAAACTGCAGAGGTTTCTGGCCACCTTGTTTGGTCTTCTTCTCCAACATCAAGAAAGGATGGTGGTAAGCCTACAAAATCTGACAGGACTGAGAGGCATGAACAGCAGTAAAAGCGAGAGCTTCAACATGGTATTGCAAGCATGGAAGAGAATTCAAAGGAAGATGAGGAGAAAGAGATCATCAGACCAGGTGGTGAGAAAAAGTGGAGCATGGATACAGTAGTTCTTCCAGCCACAGCCATACAAAGTTCGAAGTAGTCATGCAGTAAGTTTTCATCTTCACAGTCTAGCCATAGCCATACAAAGCTCGAGGTCTTCTGCAATCTTCTATGAAGAAATCCCATATACGAAGCTTTTTACAGTGGTAGTGGCCTATATGAGACTTGTAAGCCTACCACCGTCTTCCTTGTCATGTCCAACTTTGCCTTTGCTCGCCCAAAGGCCAGCAATTCAAGCACACAGAGACACGGGTGGTATGATTGTATTTTTGGACTTATGTATACATTTGATTAAACTACTAAAAAACACAAAAGTCATCACTAAAAATGCCTCTCTTAGGCCCCAAATATATATATTCATAAGCAAAACCCATGCCTACATCCTTTTTAAGGAGTTAAATAATGAATTATTGTTCTCGTAATGAGGTCTTCAATTATTTTTCTAGTAAATCTGCAAATAATAATGATTATTACTTTTATTAATAGAAAACTCTTGAAACAACCTTACTTTTTATTTTTCTAGTAAATCTGGAAATAATAATGATTTTTTCTTTTATAATAGAAAACTGTGAAACAACCTTACCTTGAGACTTTGTACATGGTAACATGTCTACTAGCGGATCTACATGACCCTCTCAAAATACAATGCATCTTTTTATAGTGTCAACATTTCAAAAAATAATGTGTCAAAGCTTATCCACAGTCCCCACTACTAGAGAAAAAAATAAACTAGCTTGTCCTTAGCTTTGCTTTATAGAATATGCTCCAAGATCCTTCTCTAACTAGGCACTAGATCAAAAGACAAGTGTCTGGCCAAACCTTGTGTTTCAAATTGAATACATTCTACAAGGTTTTCTATTGAATACATTCTATGAATCTCTTCATCACTTGCAGCGTTTCCTCACCAATACTAAGAAGTCTTTTCGAGATATCATCTATATAACACTCACTATTTCTTGAATACGATGAGTTGCCAACCCTACCAAGATGACCACTAAATTTGTTTAATGTTTGTTGCTAGATTTGTTTACAAGTTCATGAGGTTATTCATGGCTTAAATTTCAGGATTTTGATTTTTGGTGAACTTCTTTGCTCCACCAAGAGATATCAACCATGTGATTGTTTGGCTTTAAAAGATGGGAGAACAAGACATAGCACTTTTACAAGGGGCATGTATGGGTCAAGAACCACAATCCATCAAAAATCCCATCAACTTTATGAATCATGATTGGGCATCTATGTAAAAGATGTATTTGTCACTCGTAACATTGGAACATACTCTACAACTCTCTCTCTCTCTCTCTCTCTCTCTCTCTCTCTCTCTCTCTCTCTCTCTCACACACACACACACACACACACACACACACACACATAATAGGGTAGAGGATGTGGAGGATCCAAGGGGATTTCATTAGCTCTCCGAGGGGATTTCATTAGCTCTCCAAAGACGGATTCGGCCCCCTCTTATGAGTCATGCACTATGAGGACTAGAGATGTTTAGACATGTATTTATTGGAGCGTCTTTGTCAAAGAGGTCGTGCTAAGGCAAAACTCAAGAGAAAGAGCCAGTTAGGTGCCTCCTAGACCTCCATTACATATTTCTTTGGGACACATCCGTAGGCTATATAGTGGTCCAATAGGAGCACTAGCACAACCCACTAAGTCTCAACAAAATAGCCTACATGGACATGTAATCTCTCACCCCACGTACATGCAATGTCACTAGTGAGCATGTGTGATCCTTTGGAAGTGAGACGCCATCTTAGAGACTTTATCCCTCCAGCAGTTCAGATCCATAATCTTCCACGACATAGCGAACTCCCCTAGCACAACGAGGGGAGATATTTTTGCGTTCTATTCTGACCACATATTATAATTGGTCACCATGTTGCATCACATGGATTTAGCTTATGTAGCTAGTTTCATACATTTTTTTCCTTTTCCATGGTTCAAATTCATCATGTATACATTTAAATAGACATTTTGTCTCATAGACCCTATGGGCCTTTGAAGACGTTAATCTCTCTCTCTCTCTCTCTCTCTCTCTCTCTCTCTCTCTCTCTCACACACACACACACACACACACACACACACAAAACACAAAGCACTAGAGACCAAACTAAGCTTTGGAATTTCGACTCCTAAGACAAGTGACAATTTGACCACGATTAAGGAAGACTTGCAAGAGATACTTAGGAATCTCAACATGAAAGTAACAATAGAACTTGAGGAATGTAGATGGACAAAGTCGGTGGCCCGTCAAATTTGATTAGAGGAACTACTTGAGAAGTGGTACAAAGAGGACAAATATTTTGAGACATAGGAGAAGGTGATGGAAGCATTGTCAACTATTAAGTGGAATATACCAACTATTTTGAGACATAGGAGAAGGTGATGGAAGCATTGTCAACTATTAAGTGGAATATACCAACTATTTTGAGACATAGGAGAAGGTGATGAAAGTGATGTCAACTATCAAGTGGAATATACCAACTATTTTGAGACATAGGAGAAGGTGATGAAAGTGAAGTGGAATACCAACCATAGCAAAGATCAATGTCAACTATCAAGTGGAATACCAACCATAGCAAAGATCAATCAAAACGTATCACCTATAAACTAGAGAACATAGATTCTCAATCCTCAAGTAGGGAAAAGCAATCCTCATGTAAGCAAAACCCCTAAATGGCATAAAGTTGTGGATAGCAAAGGGGCACACTTGACTTGAAATGGAGAAGAACTAGAGAAAGTTCAAGTGGCTTGTGGGCATTAGTCTTCAAAGTTGGAAGGGCCCTCCATCTTTAACTAATGTTTCTCTAGACCATGAAGCTCCATGGGCTCGATATTAGATTTTTCTTGTTCTTGTTATTTTATTGTACCTAAAATTCTTTAAAGCCTAATTGTTAGTGTTTGTACTTGGTCTCTAAGGTCATTCTTGCCATTGGCCTTCCATAATCAATCAATCTCTCTCTCTCTCTCTCTCTCTCTCTCTCTCTCTCTCTCTCTCTCTCTCTCTCTCTCTCTCTCTCTCTCTCTCTCTTGTGTAGATAGACACATGGACAAACATTTAGATATGTATATTAATAAATATGTTTGTAAATGTAGTAATGGACATAAAATTTGATCATATTTATGTATGGACATGAGACATGGATTAGTAGATTTGAATGCTAGCAAAAGTAGATGTATCAATGCTTCAGCTCTATGAGAATATGGTTGAATGAACCTTGCCTAGCTTTACACATACATATCCAAAAGGTTGAATTAGAAATAGTGAGTATCTAACCAAATTCATTCCAAAAGTGCTATATATAGTTATATAGTTTATTAATGAACTTTCACTAAGTAATGAGTTCAAATAAAAGTCTCTCTCTCTCTCTCTCTCTCTCTCTCTCTCTCTCTCTCTCTCTCTCTCTCTCTCTCCAAAAAAAAAAAGAATAAGTAATAGGAATGTGGAGGATTGTTGATTGATATGGATTGATCATGACTCTTGATGTTTTATATTCGTTTATAAGCAATCATCCTACTTTTAAAATGACATATGATCTATTCAATTATAAAAATCCCCCGAGTTATGTGGTCCTTATACATACTTATTTAAATATCACTCTAGAAGTGTAAGTTGTTAAGAGTGGAGAAATAGGTCACAAAAGAGACAATGGTAACTTCGTGTTGAAAGCTTCACCTCATGTTACTATTACTTGTCAAATTTTCAATGTTTTCTCAAAAGGGTGTACATACCCAAGAACATAGACACAACATTAATCATTATACCATTTACTTCTTAAAAGTGTACCTTGACAGCTTGAATTGGTGTGTACTTATTATGTCCTTACATTAAAAAGCATTGTCATTAAAAGAGCAATACCAACATGTGAGGCTAGGTTGCATATTTTGGCTCAAATTATTTTTTAATGCAAATAATATGAGAAAATTAACAAATTTCTTGAATTATACATTAAATAAGAAAATTATTCCCTCATTATGTATGAAAGGCTTTCGTCTGTGTACAAAATACTTTTGTTTTTTATATGAAAAGAATATGGTCATGTTTGTACTCATTTTGACTATAGGAACAAGTCTAATGAGCTATGTAGCATGTCAATGTTGCAAAAATATGCACTCAAAAATTGATTTAGTAATTAAAAATATTAATAATAAATGTGTGCAAAAATACAATCTACATTTCTATACCTTAGAAATTATATAGACTCAACTTGAAGTGGTGTACTTATAATTTTTTTGTTTAGCATACTAACAATAGTGACATGAAAAAAATAGAAAAAGAAAAAACTTCCCTAAGTGTATTTCCAATTTCTAACAAAAACGCACCTTTTGACGTGCATAGAAAAACAAATAGACATGTTTTGACATGTATAGAAAAATATAAAAGACCACTACGGATGTTGTCCACTCCTTGAATAAACCAAGTAGACATCATTTTTTCTTCCTAAAGAACTAATTTTCATTTGGAATTTCCTTCTTAGTTTTATAATACAAAATAACAACTTCATCTAGAAAGTTTGACGATTCTAAAGTAGCTTTAGCTCATGCCAACCCTGTGCCAAAGTTAACAATGAACACAAATCCTCCTTCCTAAGGAAAGAACCATGGGTTTCCTTTTTAAAATTCAAAGCCAAGCCCAAGGAATACTATGACCCCTCAAGTACAAGACCAACGTTAATAATGAACATAAAATCTCCTTCCCAAGAAAACCTTTTTGAAATTCAAAGCCATCCTTTTTGAAATTCAAAGCCAAGCCCAAGGAATACTATGACCCGTGAAAGACGAGACCAAGAATACTATAAGAGCATTACAAAACATTGTATATAAAGTTTTTTGTACAAAACTATTTTGGAAAAGACTATCGTACAAAATGTAAGTACAAAATTAAAAAAAAATATTAAAAAAATCGTGATGTGTCAACAAATTATTTGATCCAATAAAATATACAAACATATATTTTGGTTATTATTAACGAATAAAGAAGCTTGTCAAACTTAAATAATGCAACTTAAGGTAATAATGGACACAATATAGCATAATAATTTTTATAAAAAATCATTAAAAATTTGCATTGACTCTATAGAAGTTATCTTTATCTTACTTCAAGGTTTATCATACTTCAAAATTTATCAGTAAGCCATGTTGGTCTTCTAGTTTGCTTTTAGCTCCAAACACAACCCTTGGTTTGATTTCCGTGTATTGAAACTTGGAAAGAGTTGATGAATTGTAATTTGTCTACAATTGCTCAAATAATTCATATTTCATAGATCAATGGATCACATTTAGAGATATTTGGTAGAAGGGCAAACAAAAAAATTAACTTGTTCTTTGCTCTGCTTTAAGAGACTAGGTGAGAAGATGCATTTAGCTAAACTATGGGCTTTAATTAGATTTGAATAAATGTGATCTTCCTCTCCCAAAATCTCACACACACTTTTGCACCAATCCTAAAATGTATCACTATTTCTTAAGATATCATCTATATAATTGCTATTTCTTCAGGATGATGAGCTCTAGCTTTCACCAAGGTAACTACCCAATGTGTTCAATGTTTATTCCATTTTTGGCCAATTTAGTTTGTTCATGAGGTTATAGATACAATTTCAACAAGTGTCTCTCTAGCTCATCCCCTACTTCAATCACACTCAAGGATTTGAATTTTTAGTGAACTTATTTTCTCTAAAAAAAGACATCAACAATGGCTACTTGACTTAAAAAGAGTGAAGAACAAGACAAAACTCTTTTTAAGCAACGTGTGTAGGGTTGAGAACCACAATTGCTCAAATATCCCATCATGTGCATCTATTTTAACACATTTGTCCTTTTTTACATTAGAATAAACTCCTAAGAATCTCTCTCTCTCTCTCTCTCTCTCTCTCTCTCTCTCTCTCTCTCTCTCTCTCTCTCTCTCTCTCTCTCTCTCTCTCTCCATATTGCATATATACATGCATACATTAAATAGATATGCCAATATATATACATACGTACATACATACATATGCATACATTAAATGGATATGTCAATATATATACATACGTACATACATACATATAATGTATGCATGTATGCATGTATGCATACATTGTATGTATGTATATAGATACGTTAATACATATATACATACATAGATACATACATGCATACAACGTATGCATGTATGCATAAATATGTAGTTAGAGTTTTTAGTTAATTAGTCAGTTAGTTAAAGAGCCACTTACTCACCCAGACAAAATGAGTTTACTAGCTAGCTAGTCAATTAAATAGCTTTTTAGTTAGTTAGTTAGTTACTTGTTTAAATAGATAGAAAAGCCTTCAAATAGATAAATAGATAGGTGAATATTCAATGGATGTAGAAATGGATGGAAGATTATGTGGTGTGGATGCATGGACACAAGAGATTGATTGATTGATAGATGCAAAGGCTAGCAAGTAAATGTATCACAATGATGCCTGAACTCTATGAGAATAGAGTTGAGTGAACCTTGCCTATCTTTCCACATATGTATCCAAATGGTTGCATTCGAAAAAGTGTACTCTTTTGAACTCCAAAGTTGACATTAGCTACTTTTTTACTCAAAGGTAACATCAAGTGTGTAATGGATTTCTAAAGTTTATGATTCCAAAAGAAAAATATTCTTCTTATAAAGTTTCATTTGACTTGTACATAAAGCAATAGTAATGTGGAGTAACCCCAAGCTAGATGGTTTTAAAATTTTTTGTAAACTTATTCAATGATCACTCTAAAAGTGAAGATACCAAGAACACAGTTCTCAGCAATTAAATTAGTTTTAAAAAGAGACAAAGGTATTTTTATGTAGAAAGCTTCATCTCATATTGCCTTTTACTTCTCATTTCATAGTTTTATCAAAAGTGCTAAGAACATCGACACAACTGCGATAATTAATTTATTTACTTTTTCAAAATGAAATTTAAAACTATAATCGACACCTTGAAGTGGTATGTACTTATTATGTCCTTGCTTTGGAAAACCTTAAGACATGAAAAGAGAAATACCAATATGTGAGGTAGTGAATAACCTAAGGGCCACATTTGTAGGGTAATATAAAAACACATCTATATACATGGTTTTTGTAAATTTATGTAGCCTTTATTACATCTATATAAACCTTTCAAATGAATATTTAACACCCCTACTCTGTATTGGTACCTAGATACACCTCGTGCAAATGTAGATATTGTAAGTGGATCCAATTTAAAATGATCTCATCTACACTCAAGTGATATCATACATTTATTTCACTAACACCTCTGTGGTAATAACACAATCTAGCAAAATGAATTTCATTAACAAAATAATGAAAGTCTTTACACTCAAGACCTAGAAGTTAACTTGAATATAGATATATGCATAAACCACGATGGTCTTCTACTTTGATTTTAGTACAAACTAAATCTTTATTTTATCTTCATAAATTCAAAAACATAAAAAGTTGATGGATTACATCCATAAACCACGTTGGTCTTCTACTTTAATTTTAGTACAAACTAAATCTTGATTTTATCTTCATAAATTTAAGCATGTGAAAAGTTGATGGATTATATCCATAAACCATGTTGGTCTTCTACTTTGATTTTAGTACAAACTAAATCTTGATTTTATCTTCATAAATTTAAGCACGTAAAAAGTTGATGGATTGCATCTTTTCCCACTAATGTTTATTAAAACATAGCTTTAAATAAATACACATGAGAGTAAAACTTAAAAGATATGCAATCATTTTTTATCTTGTGTGTGTGTGTGTGTGTGTGTGTGTGTGTGTGTGTGTGTGTGTGTGTGTTTATCTATGTATGTATGCATATATTATATATTTATATGTAAGTATTCCCACAAGGCATCTCCATAAGAATAGACGGTGCTTGAGAGGCAACTTACAACCCCAAATTATTTGAAGCCTTTGTTTTTCCACCATTTAGTATTCGTATGCATTCCCCATAAATTATCAGCACGAGGTTGGATCCATGGGGAAGG